>NW_009714673.1:0-275 GCF_000703405.1 Apaloderma vittatum
ATCAACGTATCCAGATTTTCTCTGGATCATATCATAACGTGTCAATAGCACTAACAGTTTCTTACAAGCGTAATGTTTGGGCCACTCCATCTTCTCAGAAGCAAATATCTGTTAGTATAAAAAAGAGGCACCTCAAACGTTAAAATTTTCTTATTCCATTACATATCATGTTTGACAGCTATGCAGTAGGGATATAGGACTAAATACTTTACATTAACATATAAAAGTGTTCTAGATATTTAATGTCCAACAACATCTCGCTGCTAAGGGAGGGG
>NW_009714673.1:676-1130 GCF_000703405.1 Apaloderma vittatum
GGACTTGCTGTAACACCCAAAGTTACCATATGCACATTGTGTCATTATAACAACAAATAAAATCAACAGCTGTATCTGTTAATGCTTTTACGAAAGGGTAATGAAAAAAAAACCCCCAAAAGAACGGTATAAACCCTGAAGCATCTTTTACGCTGTATAACTATACAGTACTTGATATACTATATAGATAACCCATTACTCAGCAACTCAATCTAGTAATATCAGACAGCAAAAAACCAAAATAATAGCAAGTGACTTCCCCTCCCAGGTTCTTTTTCTTCCATTATTCTATATACCTATTTACATCAACTGATTTTTTTTTCGTCTTCAACTTTAGGCTTTCAAAAAAATAGATATATTAAGAAGTTAGAGAGATTCTTGAATTCTAACTTCCGCTAAGTCACAGGTGCCTTATTAATAAACAAAAAACTACAGAGCGTAATATCCAGCATTT
>NW_009714674.1:0-307 GCF_000703405.1 Apaloderma vittatum
GGGGGTTGCACTGGGTGATCTCTGGAGGTCCTTTCCGACACCCAACAATCTGGGATTCTCTCATTCTATGTGCCTTTTCCCAGCCACAGCCTGGAAACAAGCCTCGTTGATCCCGTGCCCTTGAACTCACTTCCCAGCTTCATCTTGACCCTGCCTCACTACCAGGGACCTGTCCCCGGATCACGGGGCTCTGACCAGCTCTGGTTACCATCACTGCACTTGCACTGTGGATTCATTTCCCAGCTTGACCTTGGACCTGCCTTATCACCATGACCTTACCTACGATCTGCACTCCCATTTGCCCATG
>NW_009714675.1:0-607 GCF_000703405.1 Apaloderma vittatum
AGCACAGTCCATCCACTCCTGGGCCACTTTCGGCTGTGGCCTTTTTATGCCATGGTCAGCATCTAGAGATCTGCTCCCCACCCCTTTTTTGGGGTAAGGCAGGGAAATTATAAGATCATTTTGTGGCTAACAATTCTAATTGGAATTTTAACAATAGTGTTTACAGACAATTATTAACTGAATAGCAGAGACTGATTTGGCATGGTGGTCAGAATGCAATTCCAAAAGTAAAGAATTGGTCCAAATTGTATCAAGTCATTCAGAGAAAGGATGAGGAACCCTCTTATTTCCCTGAGAGACTGATGGAAACAGTGAGAAAATACACTGATTTGAATCTGGAAAATGAAGTGGACACTGTCATGCTAGTCTGCATTTTTGTGGAACGGTTCAATTTAAACATGAAAAAGATATTACAAAAGTTAAAGGGGAAAATGCCAATTTGTTAAATACAATACTGAAGCATGCTTGTAAAGTGTGTAACAACAGAGAGAAAGTGGAGGAGGAAAGCAGAGAAAAGAGAAACTCAGAGATCACAAGCCACTGGCAGTGGCTCTAGCCCAGGAAAATAACAGGGCTGGAGGAGAGGGTGACCAGGGTCCGAGAGGCA
>NW_009714675.1:641-851 GCF_000703405.1 Apaloderma vittatum
GGGTTCTAACCACTAACTCCACAGAGGGACCAGGACATTGGCGGCCTGACCCTCCGCAAGGATATAGGACTAATAACTGCACTACTAATGAAACTTCATGCTGGAAAAATGAGAGTAATGGGAATCCCTTTAAAGAAATAGAAGCCTTAAAGGCATTTTGGGAAAAACCCAGAAATAACGAATCAGACTGGAAATCGCCTGATGGACTAT
>NW_009714676.1:0-6709 GCF_000703405.1 Apaloderma vittatum
TTGGGTTGACGGTTTGGATTTGGTGATCTTAGAGGCCTTTTCCAACCTTCACATTCTAGGATGGGACACGGGGCACCAGCAATCCCAGGGAGATGGGACACCGGACCCGTGGGACTCTGCTGGCTTAAGGGACACACGGCACAGGAGGACACCAGGACCTCAGGTCACAGGAGGAGAGGGTGCAGAGGGCATGTGACAGGCTGGGGCGCGCTGCGACTTCGGCCGGCACAACCCGCAGGGACCTTTGCTATTTGCTCAGCGTTGGCACCGCACGGTTTTTTTAAGCCCGGACCTTGGACTCTGGCGCCACGACAGAGCGTGTGTGCCCACGGTTCAAAGCGCCGCCTGCCCCTCTCCAAAGGCTGTGCTCCAAAACGAGCAGCTCAAGTGACCTGTGCAGAGTATCGAGAGCAGCAAGAGGGAAAAAACCAGAAATTCCAGCCCCAAACCAGCAATTCCTGGGTGTTTCCTGGGGTTTTTTGGTTTTTTTTTTGCAGAGACAGACTGGCATCTCTACCTTGGGCAAGGTGAGTGCAAACAGCCTTAGCACAGGCTACTGTGCTACAGACCTTCATCCCAACCCAAAAATCTCACCCCGGGCTCAAGGTTTTTCCTTTTACGAAGGGAAATAGCCCGAAGTCTCACAACAAATCACTCAGGAGAAGTTCTGCTCGGCAGAGAGAAAAAAACAACCCATCATCCAAATCTGCACTCCCAATCCTGACCTTTATTAGTTACTCTTTCAGAGGGGGTTTACAGTTTCGTTTCTAGATCTTGTTGAAAGCAGCAATGTCCACACTTTGCACCTGAAAGAGAACAGAAGCAGCAGCACGAGGTCACCAAAGTGTTCTCTCAAGCATTTAAAACTCACATCAGGGAATTTTCTTCACAGCTGGCACGAGCGGTGCTCAAACGTGTCTTTAATCAGCTTCTCAGCTGCTGTAAGAGGATCTTTAAGGACCAATATTTAATATTCTTTAAAATATCAGTCATGACAGCACCGTGCTAGTTACTGCACGAGTCTTTAGACAGGCCAGCCCACAAAAAAACATCCTATTCGGAGCTTCTTGCAACATTAATATTAAAATTCCTGATTTACTTCAAATATTAGCAAAAGAACAGGAGGAGATGGATAGAAACCAGCTGCTCTCCCAGACTGGGAGCCTTAAAAAAATCTATTTATACACACAAGTGTCTCAGCAGGCGGCCACCATCGCTTCTATGCGGTTTTCTTTTAAAAATCCAAATTTGCCAAAGATCTGCATGTGAAGTTTAAGTTAAAAAATCACCCCGGCGGGTCGGCCAAGACTTACGTAGTCCTCGAACTTGGTGATCTCCTCCTCCAGGATGTCCGTCCCGACTTTGTCATCCTCCACGACGCACTGGATTTGGAGCTTTTTAATACCGTAACCCACTGGGACCAGTTTGGAGGCTCCCCACACCAACCCATCCATGCGGACGGAGCGGACGCACTCTTCCATCTTGGCCATGTCGGTCTCATCGTCCCACTGCAAAAAACAAACAAAAAAAAAGTGAAGCAGGAACTTTAGCGTTTTCCTAGAGATCTCCAACGGCCTCAAGTTGCGTCGTGGAGGTTTAGGTAGGAGATGAGGTAGACCTGGCATCGCTGGGTTAACGGTTGGACTCGATCTTAAAAAGGTCTTTCCCAACCCAAGCGATTCTCTGATTAGCCCCAAGATATATCAAGTGACTGAAAATTCAACATTACTCCTCCTCAGTCCGTTTCAGCTGCCCTTGCCCGGTTACTATTTTCGCCAGAATGAGCCGACGCCGTTTCGGTTCTACCTACGGGCACCGCAGACGCGAGGGAATCCTCCCGCGTGGGAGCGCCCGCTTTCAAGTGACTTTTTTACCAAGGGCAACTCATGATTCTGTGAACTCCGACGCGCAAACGAGATGATCTGGTGCCCTCCCCACGCTGCAGCTCCCCCACTCCAGTTACTCACGGGTTTCACATCCAGAAGGATGGAAGACTTGGCAATAAGTCCCGGTTTCTTGGCCTTCTTCTCTGCGTACTGACGGAGTCTTTCCTCCCGGACTTTGGCAGCCTCTTGGTCCTCCTCTTCGTCGTCGCTACCAAAAAGGTCGATGTCATCATCGTCGTCTTCCTCTGCGGCAGCTGGCTCGGCTTTCTTTGCCGGCGAAGCGGACGGGAGCTCCACTTTCTTGGAGGGAACACTGAACGGTTCAACTTTCTTCACCCCACGCCGTCAGGTTTGCGTTAAGGAAAAAAAAACAAACGAGGAGAGGATGAACCTGAGGCTGAATCAGAGAAGCTCAGGAACAAAAGCTGCTCAAGACGGTGAATGTGACCCCCCCACCACGTGATTTGTTCAGCTCCTGTTGAGCTTCCTCTGAAATTAAACGCGTTTTTACACAGGACATTTGTTGAAAAAGCATCCCCAGTTCTTCTCTATTGCCATGACGCGGCGTGTGTGCTAAGAAATTCAGGGTGCCAGGAGTGAAATGCCAACCCAACGTATATTAACTCAGAATTTCCACCAGCCCTCTCTAGCTGAAATCTCCGACGTAGCTTCTTCGCCGGTCTTAAGAGCAAAATGCTCCTCTCTACACGTAATTCTGGGCAAAGATGACGAGGCAGCTGCCAAAACTGTGGGAAATCCTGCACCAAACTCAGCTACGAGCATCTGTCTGTCTTGGGGCGGACCTTGGGAACGATCCGGGATTCGGGGAACAGCGCTCCGGCCGTGGCTCACCTGGGTGGGAGGAACCGCCGAGGGTTGGTGGGAGGTAGATGACTTTTCCAGAGCGTTCAGGCGGCTTTCCAACTTGAAGATGGCCAACTGAAGGTCGGCAACAACTGCGGGAAGAAGCGGGCGAGGGAGGAAAGAACATTATCCTGTAGGCTCTGAAATCGGGGCAGATTTGTTTCTGCTCCAAGAGGCGTTTTTAAAATTGCCCCACTCAGAGGCGAGACCCCCCCAAAGCTCGTATGGACCAGGCGCTCACCTGACAACAAAAACCAGGGAAGGGATAACACCCCGCAGGAGCAGGACCCCATCACCCAGTTTTAGTTCTCACGTCAGGACTTACCGCTGCGAAGGTTCTGATTTTCTACCTCCAGGTGAGAAATGCGCGACAGGAGGTCGTTTTGGTCGCCGGGAGGCCCAGAGGAGGTCGCGCTCGCGCTCTGCAACAAGGAGAACGGAGCTGAAACCGAGCTGTTCACCTAAGGCCAAGCTCAGCGGCTCAGTGAAGCAAAGCAGAGTCATGCCTTTAGGGGAAGAAGAACATTGGGAGAGCTAATCTAAGAACAAAGACTATTTCCTCTAGAGGTTTTATGAAAAGAATATACCGGCTCGACAGAATGAGGCGTGGAATGTATCTCGAGAAAATTCAGCTGGCGCCGACGAGAGCGGAGGATAAAGTCGCTCTTTGCGGTCTCAGATCTCGCGCGGCCACCGAACACGCACGATTTTGGGTTTTTTTTCCAGAAAGTTTCGCGCCAAACTTCTGAAACGGGGCATCTCGTCTCCTCTTACGGGGAAACTGAGGCACAGAGCACAGAAGTGACCTGCCTAACGTCACTCGGCGAGTCCCTGGGGAAGTTGCAGAGAGATCTCGGCGTTTCTATACTCCCACCTTCCCCGGTCCAGCCTTTTCATTCTCTCCCAAACGACTTAAACCTACTTTAACACATCCTGAGGGAGCAATTATACCAACCCCGCTTCAAAAGTATTTAACAGCAAAAAAGAGCTTTCATCCTTTGGTTTTTTTCCCCCCAAGGAGGCCTTTACCTATAAATTCAAATCAAGGGCAAGAAAATAACAGGTCTTCATGCTTTAAGTGTCATTTCTAACAGAATACAATAGGGGAAATAATTAATGCTCTTTCAGGAATATTTAATTATAACGTGGTCCTCGGTTGCAGCTGCCAAGCTTCGGAGATCTCAGCAGCCCCTCACGACACAGAGTGAGCGAAACACGGGGGTTAAGATGAAGAACATGTGGCACACAGAAAGCAGGACTCGAGCTGCCCGGCCCTGGGAGCAGCAAGGTCAAAATCAAAGAGACCCTTCTCCATCCACCCAAAAAGGGGCCCCGAGGTCAAAAAGCGCCACGAAATTCATCTCCGACGCTGCCTCTGCTGTAGGTACGGGCTCAGGAACGCAAACGCAGATCCGCAACCCGTGGCCACCGAGCCGGGAGACCTAAATTATCTCAAGTGAGCTCCATGCCGAGGGACAAACGCTTCCCGTCGCAGGGAGGGAGAATTGGGAAGGGCCTCGCCCTCCCGACGTCTTCGAAAATCACACAAAGCAGCTCCAATCCATGCAGCGGGGACTTACAGTTGAGCGGCCCGACTGCCTCTTGGGACGGGCGCAAGGAGCTTCTTTACTACGAGGATCTGTCTTCTGCTGCAAAGGGCGAAAGGTTTGGAGGACGTTTGGTTCAAGGCAGAAGGGACTAAAAAAGGTTTCGCTCATGCTGGGAAGAGGCGAAGCATGCAGGGCGAATCGTCAAGCAACGAGACGCAGCCTCACGCCAGCGAAGCCCGTGCAAAAGATGTTTTATTTGGGCCACAAAATTTCTGCCGACTTGTCAGCAAACGTCCCAGCGGCTGCGGGACAGTCGTGCAGCCGGGTGGCAGAACTAGAGCGAGATGTCTCAGAGGTGCGCGCCGCTGCCTTTCCTGTCGTTAAAGAAATTAATAAAATCTAAGACCTGACGGACGCAGAAACACGGGAAAAGTGACCGAGACTCTTAATAAGCCCAATTAACACAAACGAATCTCTCAAAGAGGAGTAAAGGCGCTGAGAAGCTGCTCAACGCACCAAGGATAAAAATTCAAGCTCGGATGAAGCCGCTTGCCTGACCCCTTCCCGTTCTAGTTACGCCGTCGGGGCCGAGGTTGATGTTAACTCAGCTTCCAAACCTTCGCTCTCAGCTTTGGCAGAAGCATTTGCCACAAAACCCAGCCAGGCCTCCAACAATTCTCTGCCCTGTGAGTAATAACCCCTCAGAGGTGAGAAATCTACGCCGAGGCAAGAAAATCACGGCCATTTCCCCCCAGAAAAGGCTGTAGCTCGTGAGAGCAAGGGGAGAGGATATGGAAAAACTCTGCCCTGCACGAAGCTGCTCCTGGCAGCTACAGGCTTGGGGAAGAGTCGCTGGAAAGAGCCTCAGTGGAAAAGGATCTGGGAGTGCTGGTGGCCAGTGAAGATGAGCCGGGTGGCCAAAAAGGCCAAGAGCATCCTGGCCTGGATGGAGGCAGCAGGACCAGGAAGGGATTGTCCCCCTGTGCTCAGCACTGGGGAGGTCGCACGTTGAATCCTGGGCTCAGGTTTGGGCCCCTCATGACAAGAAGGACACGGAGGGGCTGGAGCGCAACAGAGCTGGGGAAGGGGCTGGAGAACAAGTGTGAGGAGCAGCTGAGGGAGCTGGGGCTGCTCAGCTGGAGCAGAGGAGGCTGAGAGGAGACTTTTTCACTCCCTACAACTCCCTGACAGCTGGGGTCGGTCTCTTCTCCCAAGGAACAAGTGATAGGACTAGAGGAAATGACCTCCAGTTGCACCAGGGGAGGTTTGGGTTGGATCTTAGGAGAAATTTCTTCACCGAAAGGGTTGTCAGGCACTGGCACAGGCTGCCCAGGGCAGGGGTGGAGTCGCCATCCCTGGAGGGATTTCAAAGCTGTGGTGCTCAGGGACACGGTGCAGTGGTGGACTTGGCTTTGCTGGGTTAATAGTTGGACTCAATCTTTAAATCCAATCTTAAATCCCATCTTTTCCAACCCAAACAGCTCTACGATTCTACAAAAGCCCGGAAAAACGACACTTGGGTTAGATGAGCAAACCTTTCCGAGTAGCGCCAAATACTACGACGCGTTCCCGGTGCGGCGTCCGAGTACGCGCCTGCCCCGTCCACGTGCAATAACACGGGCAGCAGAGTCGCCCGAGGAGCTGCAGCGCCGATACCTGGGAATCGTCCCACCTCCGGGATGTCAGCAAGTTGCTAACGAGATCCTCACAGGATCTGTGAGGTTAATTAACAGCCCGGCTACACCCACAGGTTAAACGCCGGCAAAATTCACGGGGATCGCTCAGCGCTGCGCACCTGGATGAACCAATTTAACGGATTTTACGTCTCAAACTCAAACTGGGATTTGCTTGCTCCTCCACGCTTCATTTTTCAGGCCCATTTAAAAGGGAGGTTTTGCAACGTGGCACAAAGCGTTTAGGTCTGTCATGGGTTGGAGTCTGATGAGGTTTCTTTGTAAAAAAAATCAAGGGCAGACTTGTGCAAAACTCTCCAGGCAGGAGTCGGAGCTGCCTGTGGCCAGGGCCAGGCCAAGCAGCGCCTCTGCCATCAAGGTATTTAAGAGGCGACTCTGTTGGTCTTTTTTGCTTTTGGTTTTGTGTTGAGCTGCCCTGTCCTTAGCGTTGGGGAGTTTTTCTCTTGGAGGAGGCGGAGGTGAGAGGAGAACAAAGGAACTTTGCCGTGAGAAGAAAGAGGGAGAGAATCACAGAATTATTGAGGCTGGACAAGCCCTCTGAGATCATCAAGTCCAGCCTGTGTCCCAACACCCGACATGGGCCAGACCAGGGCACTAAGTGCCACATCCAGCCTCTCCTTAAACCCCCCCAGGGACGGTGACTCCCCCCTGCCCTGGGCAGAGCATCCCAGTGCCTGAGCACCCTCTCCCTGAGGAAGAGCTGCCTGAGACCCCA
>NW_009714676.1:6735-9830 GCF_000703405.1 Apaloderma vittatum
GGCCCGGCCCCTCTCGTCCTGTCACTGGGTGCCCGGGAGAAGAGCTCGACCCCCCCTGACTGCACCCTCCCTGCAGGGAGTTGTAGAGAGTGAGAAGGTGCCCCTGAGTCTCCTCTTCTCCAGCTGAACCTCCCCAGCTCCCTCAGCCTTTCCTCACAGGACTTTTGCTCCAGTCCCTTCCCCAGAAGAGTCCTGGAGAAGGAGAAGAAGGAGGAGAAGGACCTTTCCCTGCAGCCTACGGGAAAGGCGATTCCTGAGCTGGCAAGGAGATTGCCCGGCAGCTCACAGGACGGTGGCAAGAACATCCAGGATACGTCGGTTCGGGCAGAGCCCCATGCGAGAGGGCAGAGATGAGCGTCAGCAGTGGACGTGCCTGAAACGACCGGTGGCTGAACGTACCTGTGGCCTTGAGGGAGTCCCGAGGAGGAAAAGGATTGCCTCCCGTGAGGTGGACAGGAAGGAGAGGGAAGGAGAGACAAGGAGGAGCTGCCACGGACAAGGAGAAGTGGCCAGAAGGACGGGAGCCCCCACCCCTGACCCCCTGGCACCGATGGGGGAAGGAGGTAGCCAGCAAGATGGGAGGGATGGGAGGGCGAAGGGTATTTAAGATCGAGTCCTATTTATTAATGTATTCCTCTCCCTATTCTACTTTTTAATTAGTGGTCGTGAATTAAATCTATGTTTTTCTCTCCAAGTCGCTCTGGTTCTTTACCCGTCATCTGAAATGTTAAATTATTACCCTCCCTGTCCTTCATCTCAAACGCTCGAGCATTTTTAGTTGAAATTGTCTCCATCCACAACATTGTGGAAATAGGGCTGGGGAGAGGAGTGAGCTGGAGACCTCGTGGCTCTTTGTCCCTGTCGGCTTGAACCACGACAAGATGAAAACCTCACGGAGTCCAGATGTTATTTGTTAGTCCAGATGTTATTTGTTAGTCCAGATGTTGTTTGTTAGTCCAGAGCAACGCCAGGGCAGGGTGAGCCTGAACGCTGCCTGGCAAGGAGAGGGTTGCCTGCCCCAAGTTCAAGTGAAAAAGAGGTGAAAAGTCTTCCCAAACTGCGTCAACCGGCCCCTGGGAACCTGTGACCTGTGCAAAACCTGGTAAAAAAGGCAAAACGCTGACCCAAGCTCCCAGTTTAGGAGAAACTGAGGAAGGGTTTTCTTTATGAGGCCGTGGACTCTCCCTCCAGGTGTGGATGTTTCGAGTTTTGAGAGACGGGGTCACCAGCCCAAGGGACACGCTGCCCACCAGGTGGTTTTTTAACTGCACGGCCAAGCGCCGCGGCCTCTTCTGACTCAGCTGTGCCAAGAGGAAGCTCGACATGAGCGGTTGTGAATTTTATTAAGAAATTCATTCAAAATCCCAAAGGTGGGGAGTTTCAGAGCATCACTTCACTTCCTGCTCGTCGTCTCATGGCCAGAGCTCTTTAAAATATTTTATTTTTCCCTAAGTTTAAGCTGTGTTTTTTGTGCTAAACCCACACTAGTGATACACTGATCAGTGCTCCAACCTGCTCAAAATATTTTGCTCCGCAGAAGCACTCGGCAAACCCAGAACCACACCAAGCACTGCGTGGTGAATTTAATCACCCACGGAAATTAAACCCCTTCTCACTTATGAAGGGGAGAAACCAGAATCTAACCTCAGCCTCCAAGGGTTTTCAAGATCTGGCCCTCTCGGTAGTTTGATTTATATTGGGACGTGTGTTAAAAATCAGAGACAAGAACAGTGATTGATGAAGAAAAAGACGGCAAAGGTTGCATTTCTGCCTATCAGCTGGAAGAAATCTGTCTGGAGAGCTTCCCTTACTACGAGAAGTATCTGGAAGTATCGTCCTTTTTCCCCCAAAATAAAGGAATTTCACACAGGCAGAGGTACAACACCCTTACCCTGAGGGCAGCTCTGGAAACACCGAAGTTTTCGGTCAGATACACAAAACTGAGCTGCAGGGAACGGTGTCGAAGAACTAAACGAGGTTTCTCCCCTGGTTAAGACCTGCAGGATGGATCCTGGCTGGTTTCCTACACCACGGATGTGTTTCGGAAGGTGGTCTCCGAGCCCTTTAGAGGCTTCCTGGGAGCTTTCTCTTCTTTGAAACTCACCAATAAAGAGGGTTTGTAAGAGGGAGCTTGGCCAGAGAAGGGAATAACAGAGCTCCAGACTCCCACCCTTTGGCTCCGACACCCCAGGAGGCTGCAAGGAAGTGAGAGTTCAGTGACCTCGCTCTGTCGGACTCTCTTACGGTCTTGGGAAAGTCAGTCCTTCCACAGCTCCGGTCCCCAGGTGTAAGATCTCACCACCCGCAGTCTCAACGCCACCGCCTGCAGCACCGCTCGTGTTTTTTAACACCTCCACGCGCAGGAAAGCATTTAGCGCTCGAGCAGATGTCGACTGGAGAGGTTGTTTAAAAGCAGAGATGACCATGCAAAGGGGGATGAAAGGTATGTGCAAACAAATGTTTCCGGCATCAGAGCTTTGCACCCTCCTTCGGGAGGTACCAAAACATCACCTCGACCTTTCTGACGCTCATTCGGGTGTTTCGGAACGCCACTACCCAGCTGAAGCAGGATCTGAAATGAGCCCTGGCTGAACTTTGCAACAGAAGGAAGGTGCTGATCTTCCATCTAACAAGAGCCAACTCTTCGTTTACTATGAATTTTAGACTCCTGACAATAACTCTGCATGTTCAGGTGGAAGAAGAGACTGAAGCCTGACGGTAAAAACACGCTTCGCTATCGTTCCGGACATCAGAGAGTGCAAACGTGCCTTTCTGAAACAGAAAAATCACAGTTTAAGCGTCTTCTGAAGCCAAGCTTGCTTTCTGCCAAGGCTGTCCGAGATTCACGATGATCCTCCAGAAACACAAGCGGCAAAAAACTCACGTTTCAGACCCTGTTTCTTGACGGCTCAGTCTAACGCCCAAAGAAGATCTGCCCATGGTTTGCAGCTTCAGGTTCCGGGGCAGGGATGTGGCAACGTGCGGCGAACAGAACGGGTGAGCTCTCCGGGGTATTATGAACTGGGGTGAAGCACGGTCGGTTCAGTGGGATTACAAACCAGACAGTGCAGAGTCCTGCGTCTGGGGAGGAATAA
>NW_009714677.1:0-480 GCF_000703405.1 Apaloderma vittatum
TTGAGCAGGGAGCTTTTGCAAGAACTCAGGCAAAAAAAAAGAGTGTATCAACTTCTGAAAAAAGGGGAAAGTGAATCAGCAAGACTTTAAGGATATGGTAAGGTCATGCAAAAAGAGAATTAGAGAAGCAAAAGCTCAGAACTTAATCTGCCCATCTCTATAGAAGGATAATAAAAAGTGCTTTTATAAATACATTAATAACAAAAGGGGGGTCAGGGAAAATATCTGCTCCTTATTGGATGAGGGAGAGAGCACAGTAATGGAACATAAGAAAACGGCTGAGGTACTTAATACCTTTTTGCCTCAGTCTTTAACAAAAAGACTGGCTGTCCTCAGGGCAACCGGACTCTTGAGTTGGGAGAAAAGGATGGGGAACAGAACACCCCTCCTGTAATCCAGGAGGAGGTAGGTAGTGACCTGCTTTGCCAGGATCCCAACAAGTCCATGGCTCCGGATGGGATTCATCCTAGGGTGCTGAGA
>NW_009714678.1:0-7394 GCF_000703405.1 Apaloderma vittatum
TCCTCTGGACCCGCTCCAACAGCTCCATGTCTTTCCTACACTGGGGGCTGCAGATCGAAACACCACGCTCCACGTCATCAAATGCATTGGGGATAAAACAGGAGGAACCACAGTTTGTGGGGTGTAAAGCGTGTACTTTTTTTTTGTGCTGGAAACATGAAAAAGTTTGGAAGCTGGGATGGTCCACAGGTAGGTGAAAAGGAGAAAGCTCTGGTACTACAAATTGGGTTTTTAAGCAGAACTCTACAGCCTTCCAAATCCTGGGTGGCTTCTCCCACCCTTCTCTTATACTATGATGTTCCTGGGAATAAAACAACCAACCACTCCCAAACTGTAGGTAAGTGAGGATTAGAGTTTTTTTGGTTTTTTAAATTAAATGTGTTTCAGAGCTTCAGCGCAGAAACTTCCTCCTTTGAAACAGATGTAAAGAGTCTCCTGATTTGCAGCGGGTTCCTATTTATGCTGTCTAGAGCCCGAGTTCCCAGAACTCGAGTCGCTCACCCCTGATTTTTGTCCTTCACAGAAATCACGGCATAAAATAGCGTCGTTTGTCACTGAAAGTGCAATCGAAACAACACTATTATAAATCCCTAAAGAGAAGTATTTATAGATTAGTGGAGCTTATCCTTAACTGAAGGTTAACGTTATGCACATGTGAATAAATACAAGAGAGAACAATTATTAAAAAAAAGTCATTTAAGAGATAGCATTGAATTTTGTCATTTCAACCTCTCTCCGTCGCGATGCCCAGCAACTCTGTTTAATCTTCCAAACCACAGCTGCCACCAGGAGCAAAGACAGGAAACAACTGTAAAGGGAAGAAAAAAAAATAATAATCTTATTTTCCTTGTTCACAACAGCAGCTGAAAAACTCTAGCAAATCAAAAGAACTAGGCTAGAAGTTGATACAATACTTAGAAGTATTTTGAAGAAGGGTAACATGGCAGCACCAACTGTTTCGCATCATTCAGCGCTCGTGACACCGGGTGAGGAACGATGGACGTCTATTGTCAAAGAAAACTGTTGCTCCCAAGTTACCTGTTTCATCTCCTTCTATGACATAAACCATTTTTTTACCAGGAAATCAGATCGGTAAGGCCAAAAGATTTAATCCAATTGGAAAAGCCAGCGTTGGGGATATTTAAAGTGACAGGGTAACTCCAAAGCCTTGAAAGAAAATTGATTATTTTTTTTTCTATTCCACATTACAGAAATCAGATAAAGTGTATAGGGGTTGGATTCTTTTTAACTGGCTGTCGCAGAACTATAGGCATTTCTTGATTTCCTCAAATTTATACTGCTGTTCTTAAACCTCAAGAGGAGAAAAGGATGAAGAGATTTATCAACTTCTAGGGAAAATGCAAAGAAGTAGATGGAACAAAAAGCAGTCGTAAAAATAAGAATAATAATAAAAGGCAACTTTATAGACATTTATGATCTTATCACAACGCATACTTAATGAGCAACTTCAAGGCACACAAGTTAAGATTATTTTTTTTCCCTTTTTTATATCAGAACCCCAGTGAAAGCCTCTCTTCTCAAGTACCGTAAGAGAAAATGTCTCCAGACCTCCTTCCCCACGCTCTGGACTTAAAGAGAGGTTTTAAAGGAAGATCAACCAGCACAGATGATTTATTTCCCGAAATACACTATTCACACCGACTGTTGCAATCTGCATGCTCGACCAGGGATGTCTGTTGAAGGCGGAACATCATCTTCTCCCTGGGGCTCCCAGTGGAGATCCACGGCCATGCAGGAATGACCATGGTGGGAGAAGGACCACTCCCTGCCTTCCAAAGCAAACTCAGCACTGCTTGCTAAACCTGAACCTTTTTACGGATCCCCAAACATCCTATTTCCTGGAGTTTCCACCGTGCTCTCCCACTCTACTCATACAGATGTCCGTGACCTCGATGGTCTGGTGGGAGATGTCCCTGCCTATGGCAAGGGGGTTGGAACTAGATTATCTCTGAGGTTCCTTCCAACCCAACCCACTCTATGACCACTTCTACTTGGACACAAAGCCAGTCTAGCACTGCTGACCAAAAAACCCCACAGCTTATTGGTCTAGTCGAGAGGTGGCGTCCCTGCCCATGACAGGGAGGTTGGATTAGATGATCTCTAAGGTCCCTTCCAGCCTAGGTCATTCTAGGATTCTATGATTCTATGATTATGGTGATGGATGGCATCTCATACGACCAGTCTCCACGTCCTCTAGCGAAGAGTAACGCAAAGACATGGAAATATTTATCATTAAAAAAGGACACGCAGCAGGAACCACTCACTGAGCTGCAGAAGGAGAGCCCGTTCCTGATTACATATCACTACCCATAGCCTATATATTATGAAAATTGCATGTGATCGGGCACCAAACACTCGAGGAGCAGGCAGCAGGCAACAGGATTATATTTTTCAAGCTTAGATATATACAGAAATATGTTTTACTATCATAGAGGATATGATATTAAAAAATTGGCACTTGTGCGACTTCAGCATTAAAACGTCTGCACAGCTTTTAGAGACTCCTACAGTGCCTATTTCTTTCTAAATTTAAGCAGGATCACGGAAAGATTTGTTTGGCCTTGTATTCCAAATCATTTCCCTCACGTTTTCGCTAAATGTTAAAATCTGACATTATTTCACGGTAAAAGCCTGGTCATTTTTCTGCCAACATGAATAGTTTAGACAAGCATTTTTAACGGCTATTTTATTCTCCTTTCTGAGAGGTACTGGATTACGACTGAGTTTTGCAGTAAAAAACACCAAAACAACGTGCTCCCATTAACTAGTAGAGCATGTACATTAAATCTTTAATGGCTATTTTGGTAAAGAAACTAACAGGCACTACTGATGGTGGAGGATTTCACACCTTCAGCTTTCTTTCTATCCCAAAGCTCCCTGTTGCTGGATTAAGCAGGAGAGCAGACTGGCTGTACCACCCAGAAAGGGCACTTCTCTCCTGGACAAGGCTACATTTGGATGGGATGGATTTTCACTTATGCCATACTTGAACACGTACAAGAGAATGATGGACTGGCAAAATTTTTGAGCGTCCGCATTTGTCTCGCGACTCCTGTTCGCTTCCCATGGCACAAATGCCACCACATTTACTCAACAGCTTAGATAAGCTTTTTTTTTTGTTTCTCTTAAGCTCCCTCTTCCTCAAAGAAACCTCAAGTTTTAATAAGATGCAATGTTTGCTTTATCTCTGAAGCTCAAAGAGGACAAAACACAGCCATGCACAGCCAAGACCACAAGCTACATCTTTGGTTTGCTTTGTTTTCAGTAACATTTTCACAACATTGTGCGAATGGAGGGTGGAAATAAAGTCTCCAAGGCAGCAGGGAGAAGCGTTCTTTGGCTCCACAGTTAATTTAACCACTAAAACAACAATCCTCAAAACATCTGCGGGAGTCCCCAGGACAGGCTGCCAAAGCACAACACCTGCCAGGCGAACGCTTCCAAGAATTTTCATCTCAGGATAAAGCATTTTTGATGTCGCTTGGGGGCAACAGCTCCTGACGTGGCTTATTTGTGTCCACCTCCTCGACGCTTCTTTATCTGGGGAAAGGAGAAGGGAAAAGGCCAGGTGCTTCATCAGTCTCCAGCACCTCTATGTTATAAAGAGATTTATCTTCAGGAGGAGTTTCTCGAGACGTCAAGATGAATCTGCAAAGTCAACGAGATCTCCACCTTTGCACAGATGACCTTCCAAGACGTATGTGCTTCATCCCTATCTATCTATCAGAGGGCAGCTGAAACATTGAACTGAAGACACGTGTCAAATCACGCTGAACTCCTATGCGAGTGTTTCAGGAAAAAATGTAACCTCAGCGAGTTGTGAACATCAAGCACGGACTTCCTGGTTTTGGTTGGTTTGAACGCGGCGTAAAAAAAGTGCCTTGGTGAAGAAAGCCAGAATGAAGAACTAAGAGAATCACCTTTATCATTACACTAAAATCCCTTTCTGAAATGCAACATGGCACAAGACTGTATGTGCCAAGGTCTTTCATGGGCTTCTCTTTCCTGCCTCACTTCTGGCCCCAGAGCCAAGGCGTTTAGAAGAGGAACGAACAATTCAGGACTCATAAAAACTCTTTCTAAAAAAGAGCTCACTGCTACCCTGGTCTTTCAGAGGAACAGCACCATACATCTTTGTACCGTCACAAGGAGGCAGCAAATACCCACCAAAACTATAAAATCACTACGGAAATACATTTTCCCCCTTGTACAACCTCCCCTCAGCAGCGCTCGGAGCAGGAATCAAAGGCAGCGCTTCCTCGCTGGGCTGTGGTTCATCCTCGGCTGGAAGAGCCCTGGGGGCAGAGCGACCTCAAGATCTATCTGCTGAGCTTCCTCAGCCTCAACCATCCTGAAATAAGTTGAAAAGACTCATCCTCACATCTGTAGTTTTAAGGAAGCTGCTTGTTTTTTCCCCCCTCTACCTTTTGGAAAGCCACCGCGTAAATACTGAAGCAGTGGAAAAAACCACAGAACGAGAGCTGTGCCGGAAAGTGACTTGAAGTGGCAGAAAATGACTTTGCAGTGGCAGAGCCCTGGTCAAACACCGGGCTCTGCCCTCCTTTCTCCTGAACAGCCTCAGTGATTTCTCTGCCACCTATTTCCAAATGGTTTTAAAAATAAACCTTGGCTGCAGGACATGCTTTACCTTCTCAGTCCGATTCTTTCTCCTCCAAAAATAAAAGTCTACACTAAGAGTCTCCTTCACCCCCCAAATCCACTGTGCATTCAAGTCTTCTCTCTACATCCTCCTAAACACTTGGTATCATGTCCTCTCACCCATCTCTCTGAAAAGAAGGTAAAGGGGATGGAAACGTTCTCGGGCTTGTAACATCCCAGTGCAGTCCTGCACACACCATCACCGAACTGTTGAGGGTGGAAAAGACCTCCAAGATCGAGTCAAACCATTCACCCAACGTCCCCAAGCACCACATCTACAGGTCCTTTAAATCCTTCCAGGGACAGGGACTCCACCACTGCCCTGGGCAGTCTGTTCCAGTGGTTGGCAATCCTTTTGGGGAAGAAATTTTTCCTAATATCCAACCTAAACCTCCCCTGGTGCAACTTCAGGCTGTTTCATCGTGTCACTTGTTCCTTGGGGGAAGAGATCGACCCCACCTCACTCCAGCCTCCTGTCAGGGAGCTGTGGAGAGCAAGAAGGTCTCCTCTCAGTCCCCCCTTCTCCAGGCTGAACAACTCCAGGTCCCTCATCACTGTGAAGAAGACCCTTCACCACCTGCACATGGTATGTGCAGGTGAGGCAGCACATCCTGCAGCTGTACCCGACCAACCAGGTGCTGGATTTCCCTTTCCGTGAGGCCAGTTTTCTGAAAGTGGTTCCATTTTTCCAACAGGAAAAAAGTGGAAACCCAAAAACTCAAGATGTGGAAGCAGACTGGAAAGAAAAGAGAGTCATCCAGAGACTTCTACTATCCTTGGAGAGTTTTGCATCCTGGCGAAATCTGAACTTGACTCCTCGTTTGGGTTAGGTCCTACCAAACGAAGCGTTCATTGGCCTGTGAAAGTTATAAAAGTTTATACTTACGCAGCATAATTATTGCCA
This sequence comes from Apaloderma vittatum, assembly GCF_000703405.1. Lineage (NCBI taxonomy): Eukaryota > Metazoa > Chordata > Aves > Trogoniformes > Trogonidae > Apaloderma > Apaloderma vittatum. Next base: position 5,585 of record NW_009714678.1, read on the forward strand.
TAGAAGGAGAAGTTGCATTTACATTTTATGGACAATATTATCTCTGGCAAATAGCTTAATTAAGTAACTCTCATTTCTTACGTTAAGTACAACAAATGAGAAACACAGTTACGGGTATCTTCGCCCAATTGCCCTCAACATATGCTTTTAACGCTGGTTGATCAGCCTTGAGCGCTCTTTATACCACACGGTATTTCCACCCTGGCACAAACACCTGAACTCGAACACCCTGTCTGGTTTTATTTTGGGTTCTAAGCATCTTTTCCTGGCAGAGAGGAGCTTCTCTCCACTCCAGGTACCCTTAAATCTCTTCGAACAAATACCTTTTCATTTTTAAGCAAACTTCACCAGCGCTTCGACGTGACACCTTCTCACGAGGAGAGAAGAAAATCCATCTGGCACATTAGGGTCCAATTATTAAACTCTCCTACAGTGTTTATCAACATGAGAACTGCTAGTAAAAAAATGGCAGTTTTAAAGGCCAAAATATATAGCAGTTTCAATACTAATACGCTTTAACATATATAGGTCACCTCGCTTCAGAGCGCACTGCAATGACGATCACTAGAAACACATCCCCAATTACTCTGATGAACTGGAAGCTATTTAATTGCTATTTAAAAGTAAAGTTTAATATGCTGGAGAGTTACAGGACACAGTTTTAAGTACTCGACGCATTAAACCTCAAAATAATCGGAACACGTGTGCCATGAAGAAGGAAAGAATAGGGTTTGCACAGTTGGACTTTGCCAGACGAGTATCTCCAGTCAACAGCAAATCAACAAATCTGATCTACAGATTAACGACCTTATCTTTCTGCTGAAGATGGCACCAAGGTTTAACACCGTAAATTCAGGCTAACTAGAGGTTTGAGGTCTTTGGGGAAAACAGACGTTAGTATATTTGTCTGGGGTTTTGTTTGTGTGGCTAGGGTTTGTTTATTTATTTTTGTTTTGCTTCTTAAGCTTCAGATTTGCAAGTCCTTCTATGCTACCGCAAAGGTCTTAACGTTGAATAAAAAGGAAAAAGTCATCTTGCAGGTCTAGAAGATGGAACTTTAAGTAAACACAACAAAAACATGGGACACACAGAATCACAGAATCATTCAGGTTGGGAAAGAAACTGAAATGGAAATTTGTGTCATTTTGACCTCTTTTGAAGGTTTTTCCCTCACAGTATTTTCAGGCAGAAGGCAGGGACATCTGAGCAGGCTGTAACTACGAGGAGGACTGGGGATGTCTCGTTCCATTCTCTTGTGTTCTTCTCTTGTGTAGTCTCTGCACCAGCCTGGTCATGGTGACAACACAACTCACGAGAAATAGCCGAAAGGATTATAGTCAGTGGTACGTGGAGAGCTATGTGGCTCACCCGAAAGGGGACACCTCTTTTTGGTAACTGAACTGCTCTTTGGTGCCCACCACCTGCACTGACTACAGGAAGAGCTTCAAGACAACACACACAGAAACCTCAATTGAGGTGTCAAACCTATAAACTAAATCCCACTCAACAAAGGTTTTAAAACTCCAAAGTCTTCCCCTCATAGTCCAAACCACAACTTTGGTACAGGAGATTTTAAAGGCCAAAAGGATGAATGGGCACAGAGAATAATGGGACTAATTCATGGAGGAGACACCAAATGGCCTCACTGCTCTGGTCCATCAGAGGACAAAGTAAAGAGTGATGAGGACAACGTGGAAAGAAGAAAGTCATGGATGCTAAACTGTTACACTTCTTCATCTCGTTATAGATAATGTGAAGTTACCCCCAAGCTCTTCATTCTCCTCCAAAAAAAACGGGGGGGGGGGGGGGA
>NW_009714679.1:0-6489 GCF_000703405.1 Apaloderma vittatum
AGGACTGGGTTTTAGCTCAAACCTAGGACATCCTATGGTAATTATTAAAATCTGCTTATTGTCAGATGTGTTTCACTATGTATTTGCCTAAGAATAGTAGCTGAAAGATAATCGTTAGGTATGCTGCTTCTTTATCTTCCTTTTGTGTCACCTTTTAGCCTAAAACTGACAGCAGTGGGAATAACTTGTAAGTCATCAGCTGAGCAGTGGCAAATGTAGTATTTTAAAATGGACTTTTAAGTGGTTGGTTTCAAGGTGTGAGGCAATTTTGAAGGGTGGAGTTTTGTACACCACAGACTACTGATGGTTCTTTACTGTTTTCTGAAAGTCCAGTAATTTCAAGCCTGTTGAAGGAAAATATGAGGAAATGTGGCCTCCTGAAGGCCACAGGTCCCATTAAACATCCTGTCAGTGCAAAATTAGAGAACTAAAGCTGAAGGTAAAATCAAATACAGTCTATGATCTCTAAGTTGAAAGATTTGGGTTTAAGATTTTGGATTTAAGGGATCGCGAAAGACTTTTTTTTTTTTAAAGGCTGAGATATGAATTTTGCCTTTTATGCTGTTAGCCTTAATTCAGATCCATTAACTGATCAAGTTCTCTGTGTAGCCTGTGTAGAGATAGCTGAGAATGGATGAGAGGAGGATGGGTAAGGTCTTTATGCTGGTGTGAGAAGGTACAGATGTGAAACTACGGTCCTGGTCCAGCGTCAGTTTGGCTTAAGGGTACTGAGATGCTAGGAGATCATATCTTTAGCAAAGCCACTTGTGCAGGCAGAAGTTTCTTAACACTACACTTGTAAGAAATTCCTTTCTCATTTTAGCTTTTTCACAGTTTACGCTGGCAAATATTTAAACGATACTGGCAAAAGAATTTTCTTGCTAAAATGAATTAGTTCAGAGAGACAGAATAGCTGTACGTGGGGAAGAGAGGGGCTGGGAGTGCAGACAGATTCAAATTTGTGCTACCCTCAAGAGAGAAGCCATACTTGCTATTTTGGCTGGGATTTAATCCCATAAAACGGACTGGCCAGGCCTACTGATCAGCTTCCTGACCTGCCAGCTGTGGCAGCAGGCGTGAGAGCAGAAACAGAGTTGAAAATAAACCGTTGGAATATAAGTAATTAACCTAGGTGTTAGCGCAGAGTTCTTCAAGTCATATGCGGTGAAAGAAAAATTGCCAGCCTGCTTTATCTACCCTGCACCCTCTCTTCCTCTGCAAAAGTCCATGTGCTGCTTTCTCCCGTGTTCTCTAGCAGCAGCTTTGAAGCAGTGGTATGTGAGGTTTGAGATGTTAGTAGACTATAGGATCTATTTCTATGGGATCTATTTCTAAGATGCAAAAAATCTGAGAGTTTTATAGGAAGCTGTCAAAAATCTAGGGGTCACAGGGACTGCTTAAGAGCCAACTGTGAACTTACGATGGTGTCACCCTTATTTCTATTAAAGTGCTTTTCATTATGACACTCAGTGGTAAGGTCTGCTCCCATGCACTAGGAGCTGGAAACATCTGCCGGGACTTTGCTCCTTGATGCTTTTCAAATCTGTCCACAATTAAGAAAACAACGACTAAGGAGTTTATTGCAGGAGATTCTTAGATCCTAAGTCTCTGCAATAAGGAGAGAAATTTAAGGTCATTAAGGCAGATGCTAAGTTAAAACAGGACATTTACTACTGTGGATGCTGTAAGAGGGAAGCAGTCAGCTCATTATTTCTGTATATTGTGCATCCACATTCTGAATATTTCCAGAGTACACAAATTGCATGTCTGACTGACCCAGCCTCCCTTCTTCTTCTGGACTGGCTTCCAGCTGAAGTTCTCTGGAGGGAAGAGCACTCAAGGTGCGTTGATCAGTGCCAAAGTGCTGCAGGTTACTTATGACAGGGAGACATTTTCCTAACTGCTGCTGAAAATAGATAATGATTCTTTTATTTGTCTCCTGGGAGTACTTCCTCTGCAGTTCAGGCAACTACCTAACTCCCAGCTGAGGATAAAATACTAGCATTTAAAAAAGCGCTTTATTTTTATTTTTTTAAGTATTCAGTTTAGTTACACACATTCTAGTCCCAGTCCTCTATGGATGATGGGAAGGGCTGGAACAGAGAAGTAAGAGGAGAAAAGGAACTTTCTGGCTTGGGGTCTAGGGTTGATTTAGATGCTGGAATTGAGATAAAGGAGCCTTACACTAGAAGAGGCAGAGGAGGAGCTTTTACTTCAGGTGTGTGTTTAAGAAGAAGGTTGGTGTCCAAGAGATTCTGTAGTCACTTTGTCAGATAAGAACCTCCACCTTCTTTTTCCTCTGTTGCACAGTTGAGTTTCCCTGAAGGGATCTGAAAAGTTTGGGAAGTGTATAGGTTGTCTCAAAAGGTGCAGTAGCAAATCCAGAAATGCAGGTTTGCGTTCGGCATGATAGTGAATCATCTGCACATGCTGTGTGGTTGGCCTCTAGGTGCTCTGCGGTGCAAGAACCACTGAAACCACACTGGAACAGTTTTTGCACAAAACGCAGTTAAGAACCCTGTGATGAATGAAATACCAGTGATGGTTAAACTTCTTCAGCATGTCAGCCCCTGAGAGAGAAAACTTTTCCACCTGGAACATCTTACTCTCACATAGTCTGGAGGATAATGTCTGCTGCTGGCTGAGATAATTAGAAGACGCTGAGAGGCTGCAAGAAACACATAATGTTGGTGATACAGATTATTTTTTTAAGAAATAGGTTGTAATTAAGTATTTTGGGGTGCACTTGGAAAATGTAGCAGCTATACTGTGCTAAATGCAGTAGGCCTGAGGAACATGAATATTGGCAATTGATTTGCAATGCAATAGGGATACATTTAAGGAAAAAAGAAAAAAAAGAAAAAAAGAAAAAAAAAGAAAAAGTCTATTTATAGTCCAGTGTACTTCTGTAGTGTACTTCTGTAGTGTTGGGGACGGTGGTTGCAGCCACGAAGTTAGGTGCTTTCCTGTGGCAGGTTGGACAAATTCCTGCTAGGAGGGAAATTGGCTGCCAGTCAGCATAATCACTGAAATGTGTACATTTGAAATGAGGTTTATGTGGTAATTTTTTATTTTTTTTTTTTGTAAGGCAGCCATGTGTAGTTACATGGTTTCTATAGAAAAGCATCTTAATTTCCTCTTCGAAAGGGACATTAGCCACTTATGTTCTGTAATGTAGATATAACAGAGGGGAAAGAGGAGGTTTAGTAATTGAAGAAAACAGCATTTTTGTAGAAAGACTCCTAATATTAAAACAGAAACAAAAGCAATCAGCACTGAGGGTTTTTTTTCTCATGCTTGAGAGCAGTTTTCTGAAGTTGCAAATGGTTGAGTATGTTTCTGGAGCACTTTTGTCTCCTTGAAGGTGCAGGCTGGATGTCTGCATTAATGCAGAAGAGCAAAGTCTTGAGCGTGGGAGCAAGCTTACCTGGGCAGAAGCTACTGCAGCAAAGATCCCAATGATTCTATGGCAAAAATTATCCCTTTTGGGATTCTGTAAAAGTGGAAGTTACACAAAACACAGCAGCATGTCCCTGCTGAGCAGAGCAGTGCCTCTTGGCAAATAAAGCATTGTTTTAAAGAAGCTGTGAGTAAATGGATTAATTGGAAATATCTCTTGGAAAAATAGCAGGAGCTGAACTTGCAGGGCCTCGCTACTGTTGATTTTTAAATCTTTTAATCATGTTTTAGAGGCTTTTGTAGTGGGCTAGGTGCTGGTGTGAATGCTCTCACTGGGCAAAAAGCAGATCGCACCTCATTGGAAATGTAAGGCTTTGTGGGAAGACTGTTGGTGAGATGGTAAAGTTGGAAAGACTCTGAGAAAAGGTGAAGGAGGAGAGGACTTGAGAACATCTGTTGAGCAGGGGCACCTAGAAATAGGGTGCTCATGTCGACCTGCTGACATGATGCCATAAATGTGGAGGAACAACTGGAGAGAGGGGGTAGATGTGCTCGGAAATAGAAGAGATTGACTCAGGTTTTGAGAGCAAAATACATCTGGCCTGAACTGAGGGCACTGCAACAGCACATGGTACTGGTGGGAATGATGGAAAAGAGGAGGGCAAAAGTGACAAAAAGCTATAAGCTACAGAAATTTGGAGTGAGCCTGAGGAGAAGCTTTAGGAGAAAATTATGAACTATTCTCATGTTAGAGATGATTTGTCAGAGCAAGAGAGGCTAATGATAGATCTGGAAGTCAATTATGGAGAGGAAGGGATTAAAGTCAAGGGTCTGAGTTGTTCTTGGTGGGTATTCTCTATTACTAAATCCATTAGATGGTAAGAATTTGCAAGCCGGTTTGAGGACACGGAATTAAAAATGACATTTTAAAGTAGGCTGCAGAGGTTCAAGAGTGCTTGACAACTCCTCCTGACGTGCTCCAGCCTGGCCAGGAGCCAGAATGAAGGACAGCACCCTGCTCCGCGTGCATGTCGGACCAGTGTGTGGGTGGGAAAACTTCCTCTGCAGAGGGGCAAGAGGCAGGAGGCAGCTACCCCTGCGACCCAAAAATCATGCTGAGGCTGATACACCCATCTGCCTGGCTTTCTCCAGCTCACACAGGTGCTTGATCGGAGCTTGACAGATTGTTTGTTTTAAGCCTTGGCTATTTTTATTACTTTTTTTTTTTTTTTCAGTTAAAAGTGGGAGCTTGTTTTTGTTTGAGAATATGCCCCAGAAAAACAGGGGAACTTCTGGAAAGAGTCCAGTGCAGAGCCACAGGCATGATGGAGGGATGGAACATCTCCCTGATGAGGAAAGGCTGAAGGAGCTGGCTCTCTTCAGTTTGGAGAAGAGGAGGCTGAGTGACCTCATTAATGTTTATAAATATGGAAAGGGTGGGTGTGAGGAAGACGGAGCCAGGCTCTTCTCAGGGATGTCCAATGACAGGACAAGGGGCAACGGGTGCAAGCTGGAGCACAGGAAAAAACATGGGGAGAAACCTCTTCCCTGGACCAGGCTGCCCAGAGAGGGTGTGGAGTCTCCTGCTCTGGAGACTTTCAAACCCGTCTGGACGCGTTCCTGTGTGACCTGCTCTGGGTGACCCTGCTCTGGCAAGGGTTGGACTGGGTGATCTCCTGAGGTCCCTTCCAAACCCCAACATTCTGTGGTTCTCTTTTACCTTTGACCAAGTCTATTGGTGGGCTCACTGAAGACAGAGGTGGTTTTTCTTTTTAATGCTTTTTTTTCTTAAACAGGAAGGAAGGGTGATGGTACAGGTGGTAAAGCAGTGCAAGAATAAAAGCAGATGAAATGTGGAAGGGAAGAATTTGAAACAAGCAGCTGATTGTTTCAAAGCAGAGCAGAAAATTTGGTCAAACCCGGTGGGAGAAACTGTTGAGTGTTTACCTGCCTCTGCCCTAGGTGCACCTTAGCTTGGGTTTTTTTTTTTCTCCCTTCAGTGTCTGCATTTTCCTGATACTGTTTCCTGGCTTTGCAGGAGAAGCTTGCGCAGGTGGCACTGATAGCATCGTAGGGATGCTAAGACTTTTAAACATGAGTAGGTGTTTTCTACCGCTTTCTAATTCCTTGTCCCTCCCAACTTACCTGTGTTAAGTTGACTTATGAAACAGACCAGCGATACTCTTTGAGTGTTTATCAGCTGGGGGCTTAGCTATAAGGTAGCTGCTAAGACAGGTATCAAGACCTGAGCTGGATGTTAGCTGGAACTGGGTCACTTGCCTAAAGGCTGCTGAGCAGCAAGCTGGCAGTGGGAAGAGTGGGGAGGTCTACGCATGTTGAGTGGGTTGTACAGGGCGGGTAGCACAAGGCTTAGTGCAGCTGCCTGTGTAGATGCATCTTCTGGTGGTGGCGAGAGTATTTCATGTGATGGGCTTCTCGCATAAATGGGGAAAATAGTATGTGCAAGAATAAATGTGGTTGGAGAGGTGAGGAGAAAAATGGTGCCATATCTTCCCATGCCAGTATATATTCTGGGAGATATATAGGCTGCCAACTTAGACCCGTTAGGTAACAGATTTGAAGTTCGGCAACATCAGGGCAAGGATGCACAGTTCATTGTAGTAGGATGGTACCTCTCCCAGAGCATGCTTCTGGAAAAGCTGGCAGCCCACGGCTTGGACAGGTGCACCCTTCGCTGGTTTAAAAACTGGCTGGATGACCAGGCCCAGAGAGTGGTGGTCAATGGTGCTGCATCCAGTTGGCATCTGGTAACCAGTGGTGTCCCTCAGGGATCAGTACTGGCCCCAGTCCTGTTCAACATCTTTATTGACGACCTGGATGAGGGGATTGAGTCTACCCTTAGTGAGTTCTCAGATGACGCCAAGCTGGGGAAAGTGTCGATCTGCCGGAGGGTGGGAAGGCACTGCAGAGGGACCTGGCCAGGCTGGGTCAATGGGCCAAGCCCAAGGGGATGAAGTTCAACCAGACGAAGTCCAGGGTCCTACACTTTGGCCCCAATCACCCTTTGCAGCGCTACCGAATGGGGGAGGAGTGGCTGGGGAGCGTCCTGGCAGAGAGAGACCTGGGAGT
>NW_009714680.1:0-27633 GCF_000703405.1 Apaloderma vittatum
GGCACGGCTCCCAGCCGTGCGGCCGAACGGCGCCGAGGTCCCCTACCTGCTGCTCCGGGCGGGCGAAGGGTGCTTGGGAAACTGTGGCCGGAGCACCGGCTGCGGGTCGTTTGCGATCATGTGAATATGCAGATGAATTCAAGGGGTTCGCGGCCGCTTGTTAAAAGAAGGAGACGGGCCCGGAGCGAGCCCACCGCGGTTCGGCACAGCATTGGGAAGGGCTTGAAGGTTTCTCGGGTTCTTCTCTGCCACAAGCTGTATGGAAGGGGAAAGAAAAAAAAAAAAAGTCTAAGCAACTCTGTAGCCAGGGGTCTTTATCCCTCTGAAATGCCTATTAGTGCCTTACCAGAACTCTAACGATTACAAAAGAGGCAAAGTGGTTTTGTTTGTTGGAAGCTGCTAAATTCGTCAAAGTTTTGCCTCATGTGGAAAGCCAATGGAGGCAGGTGACATTAGACTGGTGACATCAGACCATGATGATGTTGAGGAAATTCATATGGTCCTCACGTTGAGAAGAACCCACTGAATCTACAGCGTGAAAACAATCCCATGAAAAACAGCCTTTTACAAAATAAGAACAAATCGGTCACCTAAGTGCCCAGGCACAATTATTTTGTTAGAGAACGCATAGAAACTGTTACTTGAAGGAGACAGGGATAACAATGGAACAAAGTATCCAGAAATTTTTTTTTTATTTTTTTGTTCCCAGTGACTTGCACCTTTTCATACAGTAAAAGAATCTGTCCACAAGTCATATACAAAGCATTTTAAGAAACATGTTCATGTGCGAAAGCAGGTTAAAATAGTGTATACGGAGGAACTATATCTACTGCCATGTGTCCATGCAGCAACAGAGAAAGAATCAAAATTTGGCACGATGATCAGCCAGCCTGTACTGGACACACTGTGCCAGATAATCTTTCAGAACATTAGAAAACAGTGCAAGATCTTCTTTTGGCACGGAAACCGTGGACACAAAGTAATTTCTTAGCTTCTTCTAAGAGATGGTAGGTAATAATTTACAGCAGTGAAATGCAAGTATAATGTATAATACTGTCAATTCAGGATGCCCTGGACAAATTTGTACACACAGAAATAAAAAAAGTCATGCCTATGTGTTAAACACTTACTGATCAGAGTTTATGGTAAATGCAAAGTGATCATAAAGTACAAATTTAGGTGTTTCATGTTTGCCTGCTCTTCCCCTAAAGACCTGTCATAAAGGATACAAAGAAACATTCACACTTTGATGGCAAAATCAAAAACAGCTGGCTGGATGTTTGCCTTTCGTGTTTCCAAGCTTCTCTTCATTTGCTTATGTCTTGAACTTAGTCAAGAGGGGTTACACAGCTCTGCTATTTCCTTTGGTGCATTTTTTTCTTTAATCTATGCCCTTCACAACCTGCTATAGGGAGTCCAGAAACTTCAGGTCCTAACACTGTCTTACTGACACTTAAGCCCATTGTATACTTCATATACTCACAGACCAACTTTTTATGTCAAGGTTACAGGAGATGTTCCTCACAGTGAAATGATTTCAGTTAGGATGTTCCTCTACATAGAATTTTTTTTTTACCCCAATTTCCTTTCCCTCCTCTGCCAGGAATTACTGTACAAGAAAGCTCATTTTCAGTGCTCTCTGTCAAACACCTGTGGCTTCCCTTGACGTGACTTGAACATGCCACATCTTTTTCCACCTGCATTTGGCAAAGTCATTATCTGATTATTACAGCCTTTACATGGGTACTTCTACTATACAAATCCTTTCCTCTGTTCCAAAAGCTGCAAAAGGCACCTGTGCAAACCTCAAATTTCCTTCCAGTTTTGGAGAGCTGGCTGTTTTAAATCAGGGCTGAGCTCGCTTTCATAGCTTTGCCCTGGCAACACACTTGTTCTTTGGCACCTTGTAGGCTCTGCTCTTGCTTCCCATTTGTTTGTTCACAAACAAAATTCACTTAACAAAGCCAGTAATTGCTTTTCCTTTTCTTGCAGATAGGATGTATCTGCTCTTTTTGATCTCCAGAGCAAATCACTGCCACATGGAGAAGCCAGAATGTTAACAGCTTCTGTCACTGCTACCATTCTTTTTACGATAGATCTTCCGGAGAATTAGACAAAGGTTGTGGCCACATAAACAGAGAAAGGCAATGCTTCAGGCACAAACCTGGAGCAAACTGCGCTGTGCCAGCTCTGATCAAACAAACAGACTATGTTCTTTTGAAAGCACAGAAGGCAAGAGAGACATCCCTTGAGACTGCATTGAAGAACAGAGGAAAGCTGCCCCAGTTTGTCCAGGGCTAAATTTGTCAATATGGGGAATTGGGATCTCATAGATTCTGCACATTTTGTTGTTGTTGTTGGTTTTGTTGTTTTTGTTGGGGTTTTTTTGTGTTTTTTTTTAAATTATTTTTTGCTTATATATTTTCATCTTTATAAAGTGTGAGTTAACTCAGTTTGGATTTCTGTCCAAGGATGAAATATTCCTCCTGCTGCTGTGCTCAACACAGTTAAGGAAATAGCTTACAAAAGAATATATATGAAAAATTTAAAAATTATCTTAAAACTAAATTCATGTCTGGGCAGGGGGAGATGTGCATTGGAATCTCAATGTGCCTCTGCTTCTCCTTCACTAAACATCAAATCTGAGTTTCTACAGTCATTTTTAGGGCACCATGAATTAAAGATGTCTGAAGGAGTGTAAGCCATGGTGAGAAGATGCTGCAACACGTAAGACACATCCCATTCTGAACAAGGGCTTCCCAGACAGCTGAAGCATGCTGGAACTGGGATTTTGGTTTGGTCTGTTATGGAGGAGAGGGCACGCTGCCAAAGTTGGAAAGGAATGTGCAAACAGCTAATTCTAGTTAAAACAATATGAGGGAGCAAGACAGAAAAACTCCCAATTCTGTTGCCTCACTGAATAGCAGTATGGGAAGAGTCTTTCGCTCCTATGGAGAATCTCATGGATGTCCATCCTGGGCACCTCTGTCAGACCATGGGGTTTGTCAGACAGGACTGAAGCAGAGAAAAGAAAAGAAAGACCCAAATCTGAAAAAAATGTCAGATTTAGAAACACTGTGTGTTTTCTCAGTAACTTAGTCCTTTTCCACTTGTACCCAGTGGACCTAGACTGTTCTCCCTTATGTTGCTGTTGTTAAGCTAGACTCCAAGGCTCCAAGGCACCACTCCAGGGCTTTCAGTTTCCAAAGCAATGAGGCTTCCTTGCATGTGCTCTCCCTCCTCCTCTTTCTGTCTCTGGATGTTCATGACCTTTCTAAAAGATCTTGAACCCACCAGCCACCAGACTGATGGAGGATCAGAAATCCCAAAGGTGTTTAGGCTCCTGCCAGCCCCATGAGCATGAGTGGCTGCAGGTAACCATGGCGAAAGAGACACTCACTGCTGCTGCCAGGACTGGCTCCAGAAGGATTTTCAGAAGCTCCTGAGGGTTGGAGGCACTTAGCTGCTGTTTCCAAAGTGGTGCGGACTCCTAGGAGACTAAATTCCTTTGACCCGCCCTGGCTCCTGTTGACAAGACCATTTGAGAGCAGACTGTAAGCCTTTAGAAACCATTGATGCTTTCAGAAAGTCTCAGACTTCCTTTTCTGACTGATTGAAATTTTCATTCTGTTGCCACTAATAAATTTCCCTCCCCTCACCAATTTCTGTTTTATAAGTTTGGGTTCAGCTTTGTCTGCTAAAAGGATCTTACATAAAACACCACTTACTGAAATGTGATCTTTGCACATTTCTGAAGTTTTAATTTTCCTGCAGTGTAGTCTTGTTACTTAGGTCATTCATTTTGTCACGCCTTGGTATCAGTCGGGTCCAGCTTTGGCTGCAGGGCTATGGTCTCCTGACATTTAGAGCAAGAATTCCCTGGGAAATCAGTCAAGAGATTTGACATTGCTGCTGGACAAGGTCCAGTGGGTTTAGTTTTACTCTCCTTCTCTATTTATTGTGGAATCTGTCTGTCCACAAGCTGTACATTAAGTTCTTTGCCAGAGAAGCAGAACTGAAAGGGACAGAATGACCATTCATATGGGACATTCATTCAGGCATTTCAGAACGTTTTCACAAGAAGCTGTGCACTTAGATAGTGCTGAGCTTCCCTAGCCCTGCCTCTGTTACCTCCCTCATGAGACAATTCGGATTGTCTGCTATTCTTTGCTGTCTCTTTCCCCACCTCAACAGGCAGCAATTACAGTTGGCAAAGCAAAACTAAGATCTAGATAGCATAGGAACTGCCTGAAGGCTTTTCATGAAACAGTTTAATTCCAACATGGATGGACAGGCCCTTTGCTATGAACATGAAAAAAAAGGTTCTTTTCTCCCTCCCGTCATGAACTGACACAACTATCGTAAAAAGCTGCCTCAGTGGCAGAGACAGAGAGGATTTGATGAACTGGAAGGGAAGAGCAGGAGAGCAGCCCTGGGCACTCATGAGAGGTACAGGAGAGCTGAGGGAAGAATCTCAGGTCAACTGACATTGAGGAGAGAAGTAGCTCTCTTGTGGAAGGGGCAGTGATGTGCAGCAGCACAGGGCAGGTTGCAGGAGGGTCTGCATGTGCTGGGAGGGAAAAAGAGCCCAATGTGCTGATGGTCTGTGTGCTGAGGGTTGCATAGTCTTACACAGCTGTACCAAAGAGGTTTGTCTAACTTTGCTAGATGAGACTCTGGAATTTCGTTAAATGTTCACACATTTTATCAGCCACAGAAAATGTAGTACTGAATACATACCACCATTCTTTAAAATCCAGCCTTGCTTTCCTGACAGATCTGAATTGCTCTCCCTTACAGTCCTGCTGCTGTTTCTAAGCTCCTCACCTCCTGATGCTCAGCTTCTTCCCTCAGCAATGCTTCGGTTTTCTACAGAAACAAAGCTCAGTCAAAGAGTCATGGAGTTTAAGACTAGATGGCAACATAATATTTTCTAGTTAACTTCATATATTATAGACCATTACACTTTACCTCATGATATTTTTAGTGAGTTCAGTAACTTATATTTATATTAAATAAATTTTACAAAAAGCATCCTTTCTTGATTTGAAAACTCATGGAATAGAAAATCCACCCATTCCCTTGGTAGCTTGTTCCCAAGACTAATCATTTTCATCATCAGGAATGGTCTTTGTCTCCAAAGTGTATTTGTCTGAATTCATTTGCCATATGGTGGTTCTTATTATGCTGTTCTCTCCCAGATTAAAAAGCCTCTTGTACTTCTACTGTCTCCTCATGAGAATACTTATATAATGTGAACAAGTCATCTCTTCATCATCCTTTTGATAAGCTAAGCAGACTGAGCTCTCAAAGTCTCTCACTCTAAAGAAATTTCTCTATTTTTTTTTAGCTTTTGTTTTTGCCTCTACCACTATTTCAACATTCATTTTTAATATTGAATTTCCAGTAACATATTCTGAAGTAAAAGCATTTCTTGTAGAACACCTAGGAAGTGAATTAGCCATTTTTACTACAGCATTGTGTTGAGGAAGCATTCTGCCTTGCTTCTCCTCAATAACTTCTCGGACCTTCTCAGGATATAGCTCTCATTCTGTAGATAAGTCTTGTTTCACTCTGAGACATGCAGTTTTGCAGACATTCCGTCTGACAGGGATCATGCCAGAGAACAATGCAGTCTGCTGTGTTTGGTCATCCATTCCTCAACCTGATAAGTCATGTTCAGACTATACTAGCAGTGATTCTGTATTTATTTCCAGATTTACTTACTGAGGAAAATCCTGAAACATATGAGGCCTCACAGTGGTCTCTTCAGATCCCTGCCAACTGCTGCCATTGCTAGTCCATTAACTACTTTCAGAGGTCTGTCAGCCAGGTCTGAATCCATTTACCAGGCTAATGCACGGTGGTAATGCTTTAAAAAATGGTCACTCGGTATTGTGGTAGATCTTCTAGAAACACTTGCTGCTACCTCTGTCAGCCAATGTGTGATAAAATAAATAAATTAATCTGTCCTCTGTTGTTGTTTTGGTTTGTTTTGGTTTTTTTGGCAAGGCTGAGGTTCAGTGGCACAGTACATTTCACATGTGGCCCAGTGTTGGGAATTTGTTCTATGTCCAAGTCATCTGGCATGCATTGTATAACGATAAAGCATAGAAGACACATATAACTTCACAGTCCTAGGGTTTATACACCTAGTGGAAATGTATGCCATGAAAGGGCTTATGCATGATATTCTGAGAAAGACAATTTTGCTTCAGATCATTCAGGCATCTTTGTAAATTACAATAGTAACTATCTTCTTAATACTATGTACTTTACAGGGGTTTTCTTCCCTCTCAACATTAATATATTCTAAAAGCTAAAACCTCAGGCTATAAAAGTGAAGTTGTTGATCTTTTTTCTATGCAAAAGTTCATTTCTCATTGAACTAACTGAAAAGCAGGGTCTGACTATGAATGTTTATGAGTTCAAGATCTCTTGTCCATAAGCTTCTGAAGAAAATCTGGCAGCGTATTTTTCTTGACATGCTTTGAGAACATTCGTTTAATTTCTGTCAGTTTTTCATGTTTGCACGTCGAAAAAACCAAACAGTTGAAGCCTAGCAACTTGTGATACAGGTGCCACATTTTTTACTGGACTAGAAGAAAGATTTTAAGCTCAGCAATGGCAATTTGAGTTATTTAGTCTCTTTCTTGACAGAAGTTGTACTCCCGTGGAAGTTCTTGTGTTGGATTAATTGACTAAGTGATTATTAACAAAGATAAGGAGACTAATACAAAAAACCAACTATTTCTTGCTGCCATCTTCAGCTTTACTGACACCAGATTACAGCCACTGGCTGCATGGATGGATGAACAGTTCGTTGGTGATCATATAAGAATGGATCAGTTAACGATGTTTTTTCTTCACCTACTGAACTTGAGTGAACCTACTCTGAGAGCACATGTAGAAATGAGTCTTTTGAGGCCCATAGCTCTAGCCCAGTGTTCACACATATTGGCACCTCGCAGGGATGCCTTCTATAGGAACTTATTGGCAAGCTGCTCTTTTGCAAAGCTGACTGAGGCAAAAAAAAAGCTGCGAGCTGTCTGAATAGTTAAAAACAATACCAAAAGACACCTATTTAACAAGATGTGGGAATAAAAAATATTTTGTTACTTGTTTGTAGACTTAATAATACAGAGCAACTAGCCTGAGACGATTCTTCATGGCTTACCCCCTTAGACTTATCCGTCTTCCTGATCCATGCTTTTGATAGACTGTAGACTTAGCCCAGTTATAAGTTGTGTTTTACAGTGGATGTTGTGAGTGACATGCACAGAACTATTTTTGTGAAGACAGGTATTGTAGTACATCACTGTTCAAAAAGGATATGACTAACCATACCTCTTCAAGGATACAAGCCAAAAAAAAAATCTCTGCTAAAAATAGATCTACCTTTATAAGAATACACTCAAAGAAAGGGAAATTTCTTGGGGGGGTTATGGTTTCACATGTTCCCTTTTGTATAAGCTAAACACCTACAATACCCATCTGATTTTCAGTTTCACCCTGCACACTTGACTGAGATGAGCACATTTTTCTTACGTGCAGTGCAACAGAACCAACATGCCAGTGAAAGGGATTCTTTTCAGCTACACGCCTCGCTGGCACTGTTATTGGTGAGGCTCCGGCTGTGGCGTGGCTGGTCCTCAGGGTGTGAGACAAGGCAAAAAACCACCCAGCCTGGTCCTCAGTGTGGCAGGGTTGAGTCTGCAGAATGGATTCTTCAAACATGATTTATGACTTCTCAGCTGGACCTATTTAATAGGAAAGGTGCAGAAGGGCACTTTCATGTAATCTCACAATGAAATTTTTGCTTCCTCTCCTCTCCTCTCCTCTCCTCTCCTCTCCTCTCCTCTCCTCTCCTCTCCTCTCCTCTCCTCTCCTCTCCTCTCCTCTCCTCTCCTCTCCTCTCCTCTCCTCTCCTCTCCTCTCCTCTCCTCTCCTCTCCTCTCCTAATAGGAAAGGTGCAGAAGGGCACTTTCATGTAATCTCACAATGATCCTCTCCTCTCCTCTCCTCTCCTCTCCCCCTATTTTAATTGTATTTATTTACTTATTATATTTATTACTCAAGTAGGGAAGCTGAAGTGGAACACAGAACAAGTCTTGAAGGGGAAAATAATCAACTGATTTACAGGCAAGTATAATTTATTGGAAAAATGGAGAATTTATGCCACATATAGAAAATATAAAGCAATAGGGTTCACAGTATAGCCCAAATATCAAACAATTAGAAAAATGTGTCAGAGACTTCTATTGTGATCCAGGGCAAGGAATTTTTAGACAGATGTCTATCCTGACTAAATAATGAATAAATAATATACACATGTTCCCCCACTGTTTCTTTGTGAGTAGAAGATACTGGAAGTCCTAGACCATTTCAGAAGTTTGGGCACACCATTGATTCACTTGGGTTTTGTGATGAAGCCAAAAACAAAAAGGAAAAAAAGAGCCTGGGAAACCCTATAACTGTCCGGTCTCAGTGGTTTTGTTACTGTGCCAAAACAAGGAGTCAAGGCATAATAGCACTAGAAAAGCTCACTTGCTGTAGATTTTACATAACGAGTTCCCAGCTCCTCTCATTTAATCCTGTGCCCAGTTCTAAAACCAAGAGAGCAGATTTCAGCTATAAAGATGTCAGTGGGAGACCTTGTTTTCCTTTGGTAAATTGTAATAAGTTAAAGAAATGCCTCAGTGCTGTCAGGGGGGAGTGGAAGGGACGTTGAAAGCAAATCAGAAAAAAAAATGTTGAAAAAAATCTCTCCTGAAATATTCCCTCTCCTTCTCCATGGCTTATTCAGAAAGGTCTGAGTTTGGCAAAGTGGCCTCTGCTGCTTCCAGTTAAAGTATGTTTAGGGATATCTTTTTATACTAAGAAGCTGTTAACCATGGTTTTCTAAGAACCTGGTTCTTCATCCACACTTAGGAATCTCCCTTAGGGCCAACCTGCTTTTCAGACGTGTCCCTTGTGGCTCCTCTTGATATGCCTGGCAGCAGCAGTTGCTCAGCCCACCTGAAAAGTTTTGCCTGCTTCCTCCACATGCCAACGTGTGGATTGAGTAGCTGGAAATTTCAGTCTTAGCACTGCTTTTAAGTAAAGTCAGACAGAAAAAATATTGTGAGCCAGGTTCTGCCTGGTAACAGCACTTCCATTGGGGGAGTTCCAGCATGCAGAGGCAGCGCAGTGGCCTGGACCCGCTGCAGCCACTCAGCTGGAGAGAGCTGAAAAGATTCAGGGAGAAGTGGGAGAAGAGGATTTGTTGGCAGCATGGCTGAGGCACAGAACTACTTTGTCTAATTTTGGTTCTGTATTTGTGTTTTTCCTGCTATTCAGGAGGTCCTACAGGGATCACAAGGGTTTTAAGAAACATTCTTCCTTGGAGTTGAGCCCTGTCCCTGCAGCAGTCTTAGGGTACTTTCATCAAAGACACAACAGCAAAGCAGCAATTTCTTATTTCACATTGTCACCCCTAGCCACAATTAACATTTCCCCTCCTCATTAGAGGTTTTCCCTCTGTCTCTTTTCTCTTTAGCTGCTTTTTTTTTTTTATTCAAGAGAACAGCAGAAGTCACAGCAAAGGTGACAGCTGGTGACTACAGCTTGGGAGTGCATTATAGGTGGCAAGACCATAACTTCCTTGAAAGCAGAGAGAGGCTGCAAACCCTTGTCCACTCTTCACCCAACTCCACCAAAACCTGTAGGCATACCCATGATCAGAAGCTGGTGCAGCTGCCTAAGTTGCAGACTGATAGATCTGAGAGCACCCTGTCCCAGGCAAGCTAAGGAAGTAAAAAGAAAAGATGTTAACTTACAGTGCCTGCAAATAGCTTAGATTTGTTTGAAATACTGTTGTGGCTCTGCAACGTGCTAATAAAACATTTATGGGCCTATATAACATATGATACCTTTGCATACAAAATGCTGCCATATTCATTCTCTGCTATAGCTAGAATCGAAAACAGAGTTCATCTGTTTGTACATCCCGAGAGATGGGTACTCTCATTCTTTAGAGAATATAAATCTTAATACACATTTAAGACCCTTAAAGCCAAATGTAGGACTTCAGCTAAGTACCTCCCACTACCACTGTCGAGAAATATTTGCTTGAGTGCTATGAGACATATATATGAATGGTGTGTATGCACGTGCATTTATAAAACATGTGCAAGCATTTTTATACATGCATTTATCCAAGTATTTAGGGAGGAAACTTCTTTATACTTGAACTCAGCTTTCTGAATACACATTGTTTCTCGGATGAATTGTGACTCATTATCATTCCTAAAACTAAAAAAATCTGTCTCTGTGTGTGCCTATTTTATCAAGAATGACATAATTCAATAGGCAGGTGCTAGTCTCCTTGCATTCTGTTTTTACATCCAAATAACTAGCTTAGGAAAATTAAACCTTCAGCATGTAATATAATTCTGGCATGTATTTACAATCCACTGAGTGTTGATTTACATCTCCGTGTGCTGAAACACTCAGATAAACCTGTTCTGCTCCTATACCTTATGTCTCAGAATACTGTTTTCTGAATGCTGAAGGTCACTTCAAATTTACAAATCTTGGGAAAAGAGCAGTATTTGGAGGTTCTGTGGAAACTGTGCTTTCTAGAAGGAATTAAAGGGGAAAAAAATTGTCACAGGAGAAATTTGTACATGAGAAAGACAAGACAAATATATGTGCACAGATGGTGACTGACAGTACCATACTCTCAGGCAGAGTTATTAGTGCAGCCTCAGTGACATGATAATATAGATGTGCTGGGCTGGAGCTGGCTTACACCTGACAGCTGAGAGCAAATCAGCAATTGCTTGCACCCATTTGCACTGTCATACTTAAGGAAGGCGAGAAGACGGAGGAAAGAAAGCAAAAAATTACATTTCTTAGAAAAAGTTATGATGGCCTTGAGATTTTCCCCTTTTCTTTTGTGAGGACTCTTCCCCCTCTCTCAGGGTTGTTAATCACATCACTTTTTGAAGACAAATAGCATCAGTATAGTCTCCATGCAATTAGTGTCCTCCACTGAGCCATAGAAAAAATGGCTATGGTAGGAGACAAATCCTGAGAGTCTGTAGCACCCAGGAAAGCTAGAGAATGTCACAAGGGTTGTCAGGACCTCAGGAAGGGCTGGGGAACACAGCCCTGGGTACTGGGTTATGCAGCCCTGGTGTTTGGAAGAAGGCAGGAGTTTGTCTACATGGATGAGATCTTCTGCTTCTGCAGAACTCTCTAGCTGAGCATTGCTTTATTTAGGGTTATTGCACCAAAATAAAATAGCTTCTTTTTATTTGGGCTCAGAATAAAATGAGACAGCAAGATTCTCTGTTGTCTCTGTCTGCTCTTCTCTGTTGAAAAGGAACCGGAGAGGCACTTTCCCCTGGTTAGACAACCTGGCACTAGTTTGATGCTAAAGCAGTGCCTGGGCAGGCTTGACAGACACACAGTGTTTTGAAACAGAGCTTGCATTCTTAAGGCTGCCAACTGCCCAGAACAGAGCTGAATGACGGACTTCTCGCCTGGAACAAAGCTGGGAAGTCCCTGGCTTCCTCCAAGCCACTGGAGGTAAAACATAAAGAAAGGCCATTAATGTCCTATCAGTCAAATTCCATACTAATACTTAATTTCAAACCACAGCTATCCATCCACATAATTCAATGATTTTAGGAGAAGACATGCAGTGTAATTACCTTCCCATCACAGGACCACTTTACCAGTGGTCCTTCATGTCTATCCAACTAGTTCGTGAAGTTACAGAACCTGGAGGAAGATTCAGGTCTCTGAAGTGCAAATCTCTTACTCCAGCCACAAGCCAAGCTACATCTAACGATGAGAAACCTGTGGAACTGACTGCAATTAACTACAGAGTCAACAGTTATTGCCTAAAATGGATATTTTTATGAATACCAAATTTAATCTAGGACATTCTTACTAAACTAAATAGTACAACCGTTTCCTCCACCCTCCCACATAAGCACATTTCATATGGCAACTCAGTCACAGGTACGTGGGGTCGTGGACAGCCTCCCTTGGCTGAGTCAGTTAGTTACATCCCCCCTCCTCGCCGTGTGTGGTGTTCTTGCCCAGCCCTCTGAACTGTAAATGAGCTGGTTGGTACAGGACAAGCACATCTGTATTTTTTTACGAAGTGTAGTAATTTATGGTCTGATTTCAGACTTGGGGTTCTGAAGGCCAAATTAATTTAGTTTTGAAAACATCACAGCAGTTTATAGAGCTGATAAACTAGTATTAAAATTACAGTTAAAAAGACTTATCTGATGTATTGTTAGCCTGAAGGCACGCATGACAAAGACTTTTATATATAACCTACATACACAATACAAAGATCTTGTACAATGTTCTCCTCTCAGACTTGTGCAAAGTGTCATGTTGTAATTTTCATTTAAATTTACTCCACATTTAAAATTAAAGTGGCGATCTCCAATGACACATCACCAAACTAGAACAGCCCGAGGCAAGAATAGCTCCAATAAACTTGGCCTTTTGGGGGAGTTACACCAGGAGACATTTTGAAGAGGATGTGCCATGCTTGATTGCACTGGGGCAGCACACCTCTGACTTCCAGCAAGCAATAGTTTACCAGCAGTTTTAGAAGAGATGGGGGTAATAATACCTGTGTCAGAGCCTTGCAAGCTAAATCCTACATGGATAAACGAAGCTGCTTTATGTGGATGAATATATCAAGATTTGAGAATGTACACCTATGGTATTTAATGTATTTTAAAAATGTATTTATAATTCAAAATATTTTTATTATTAAATAAAATAATTTTATTTTATTTTAATACTGATTCATTTTAGAAGAAAAGGAAATGTGGAAGATGAGTTTCCAAAAATCAAGTTGTTTTCTTCATGAGAGGAGCATGACTGTCTGGTATTTGGAAGATATAAATGAGCCAAGAGAGCATTCCCCTCCTCCTCCAGCTCTCCCATGGTCTCACTGTAATGCCTTTATAGCACATTTGACTTGCCCTGACAACCTACTTGTGATAGAAGTGCTTAGAGATCTTCAGATGAAGAAATGCTCATAACTAAAAAAACATTTACTGTAATGAAGCCCCTTAAAAGAGGCTCTGCATGCTGCAGCTGATGTCTAGTATAAGTGTAATTGCACTAAATGCTGTGTATTTTCATTCCTCTTCTGCATATGCTCAATATAATTTTCTGAATAAAACAAACATCTGTGCACAGTTGTGGAGGTGGGATTTTATACTAGCTATAGCAGATGACCTTCAGTTTTTGTTTTTGCATAACAGTCTTACAAAATATAAGTTGTTACAACCCAACCCCAAACTTCGACCTTTTAAAATTTACTTTTAAAAATAGAGGTTATCTTTTATGCTGCAAATTATGCTTTTATTTCTTATAATCCCATAAGTCAGATATCACAGTCCCACTTCAATTATGCTGAACTCTTATGTTAATTTTAAATCATGTAACTTAATTCCTGGCAAAGCAGGCTGGTGATTTTCTAAATGTGGTTAATGAGGCAAAGTACAATCTAGATCCTGCTACTGAGATCATCTGAATCCCTTAGGTCACTGAAGATTACTATGGAGAGGCTCTTCTTTACAAAAGTCTGGGTTAGATTTTCAAAAAATGAATTTCTAAGTGCAGTTAGAGGCTATGAAATTTGAAGTTGAGCATACAAAGAAGTTAAATTACTTTCACTAGAGCCATAGAACAACAGTGCGGCTAAAACAATTGTACTTCTGTGCAGATTCATGCTTTGAAGGCCTTAAGTAGTGTCCTCCCCTTTTAAATCACAAATGCAAACTGTACCAGATTTCCAAGACGACAATCCAGGGACCTTATGTCTACGTCCATGGATGCACGCAAATCAATGTCATTTTCCCTCTCATTTGCAGAAGCCAAACATTGGCTAATACCTTCTTTCAACCTCCCCCTTGGCTCAAACAATAGCTTTATCTAAGACCAGTTAATAGATGAAATCTTATGAGACTGAACAGCTTTTTCAGTGCAACTGAATCACATCACCCCCCGAATCTCTGTCATTCCCTGATCAGATAGGTTGAAATCTGTCACTAAAGCAAGTTCAAAGTGAAGCTCAAGTTCTTCAGAGACTTTGTCATTTACTATGATTTAATTCTCTTAATTAAAGAATTCATACAAAACATATATAAATTTGCCTCCATTCTTTATTAACATTAACATGTTAAACTTTTTTCTCATACCTTTTTTTTTAAATACTGGTACATGAATAATTTTTTGTCTGAAAATTAACAATTAATTAACACACATCCACAATAGACAAGACAAAGCAAATACATAGACAATCAAAGGCTGGTGTACATTTATTTTTTATTTAACATCTTCAGTGTCCTCTGTAGAAGGCAAGAAAGATTCATCCAGGATTCAAGGTGGGAATCAATACTTACAAGAGCAGAGACTCTAGAGAGCTCTGCTGCATCTGTGGAAAGGATGCTTTTTACACCATGAACAAATCCAAGTGAAATCTAAGGCAGTTTTCACATAAGTTAGGAGGTCGGATGACATAAGACCAAAACTCTGTCAGGACCTGTTCTTTAATGTCCTAATGCGTAGCCCCACTTGAGAGCAATAGTCACGAAAGTGCATGGCCAAATTAAAAAAAAACAAACCAAAAAACAAAGCACAAAACTCCCCAAAACCTGCTGGGTGAAGATACATGGAAACTCAGAACCAGCCATGGTGCCCATCATGGTGACCAGCACTGAAGTGCCAGTGTACTGGTGTCCAGCATGGCAGTGATTGCAAGGAACCAGCTCTCCAGCAAGGTGTCCCAGGGGCTGAGCCCTCAGCTGTGGAGGCAGCTCCCCCACCACAGTGCCCTAGGCAGTGCAGTTCCAGGGCTCCCTGCTCTCCGACAAAGCCTGCAGGAAAATCAGGAGGGATTTCTGCCAGGGAAGGTGGGAGTCAAACACCATCTTGAGCCTAAAGGGGGAGATTTAGGGACATGTTGTTCACCTGAGGAAAGGTATGCATTGGGGCAGTTCTGGGGTGATCACCTGTGGGCCCATCTAGGCACAGCAATCCCTCACACAGGCAACACCGTGTGTGTTTGCCTGTCCAAGACATCCCTGCACCTCCTCATCCTCGCTGAACATCTGCAGCTCTCCACACCTCCTGGTGATGATGGCCTGTGGGCTTTTTCCCTCTCCTCCTCTTTGCTCTAGGGCACAAGCTGGCTTTGGCTACAGGTGCCGCCAGTCACACTCAGCACCATCTCCAGCCTAGTATGCTTTTACTTTTCCTCCTTGGAGCAGCTTGTCCTGCCACAAGGAGAGACGCACAGAATCTGCTCATTTACACACTGACATTGTGAAGCCTGCTAGTGGGCTTTTTCCCTCTTCTGAGGAGAAAACTGAGGGAGAAACAAGCAGTGTGAGTGTGTGAGAAATGGTCTTCCCTTTCAGCAGGGATCCACAATTACTCCTGCGGAAGAACTGAAGCTATCCATTTGCCTCAGGTGAGAGAAAGGACAGCACTAGCACTAGCTGTGGTGAGCAGTGGCTGGGAACAGAGAAAAAGGAAATTTTACTTACATCAGCTTCCTGCCAGACTGTTTCCTTCTTCTTCAACTTACTACAACAAGATGCTGGAGCAGGATGCCCCAAACCACTCCAGGAAACAAAGAATAGGTGTCATCTTTATTTTGGAAGGGCATAGGGATTTCTCCCTATTACTTTTGCAGACATTTGTCCTTTTCTTAGGACACCATGGCCATCCATCCTACCATGCCATGCGCTCCTGCAGGGGGCAGGAATGGCCACATGCATTGGCCAGACAGCACTGGAGAAGGAAGAGGGAAGAGGAGGAAAGAAGGTACTTTTTCCTTTTATAACCAGGACTGTAGGACTCAGGACACAACCGCCTCTAGGACCAGTCACCAACCCACCCCTGGGGTTTGCTGGCTGGTGATAAGACTGGAGGGAAAGCAAAACACAGGAGGCTTCAGGAAGGCCTGGGGACAAAACCAGTCCATGGATTTGGGAGGCAATACACCTTCTGTGTAATCAATTACTGGGAGCTGAGCTGGTGATAGGACCCTGGCCGACCAAGAGCGGTGAGAGCAGTTGCAATGAAGCTGCTTCTCAGTACAGACCTTATAATATCCCACAACTATCACTATGAGACTTTGCCCTATCACTAAAGATGAAGACTGTCTTGAATATTAGGCTCATGGTATGTTTCATGTGGTTGACTCCATTGTAAATTAGTATGTCATTTTAATGTCTGTGGCAGTTCTTTGAGAGGAAGGTCATGTCTGTCAACTCTAGCGCATCATTCAAAATGGGGTAGTGAACCAGGATTTCAGATCATAGACTTACTCAAATTTACTCCACTCAGCAGTTGAGCTGCTGTGTTATTTGCAGTTTTACGCATTTGTATTCAAGAGCATCCTTCACTAAAACCAACCAGGTTTAAAGCCAGTTCTAGTCTAATAGTAATCAAACAGCCAAGCCTTGCAACTGAGAACACTGCAAGCATTTTTGGAAATTAGCCAATAATTCTTTATTAATAAGTGACAGAAAGTAAAAAAATACATTAAAAATAGTTTAAAAAAATTTATAAAGCAGACACACCAAAAAAGAAGCATGTTACTCTGAGTGCTTTTTTCTTAAACCATTAAAAGAACATTTTGTAAGACAATGCAACAGCTGGCCGTGCTACTGCTTCCACAGTATAATCCATAATGGCAAAAGCAGCTTTTTTCAGGCATTTTAGTGCAATTCACGCTGTTTAGAGGTCTTTTTTTTGTGCATTCTCCTATAATTTAATGTCAATTGGTATCATTCTAGCTTATAAAATCCCCACTAAGCCAAGACAACTCCACTTAGCAGTAACTTTTTTTCCTTTCAGGGCTAATATCAAAATGGTTGTTTTGAATACCAAAATGATAAATACCTAATAGAAGCCTGAAGCTATTCTGATGCTATACAATTGGTGATGTATAATTGAACATTAAGTAATCCAAGTAGTAGAAGTCATAGGTCAGCTGTCTCTCCTCCTTAGACAATTCCTTTAAGTATTGCCTCACTACTTCTGCACTTGTTCTTTCATCAGAGGAATGTCTGTCTTTGAATTTAGGAAACTTCAGCTCAGCTGGAGAACCTACCAGCTGCAAAAAGTAATTGGCATCTTCTTCCAGGGTTTCAAACTTTCCTATAAAATCATAGTTGATGAGGCAGGGATAGCAGAGCTTACTGACTTGTTCCCAATGAATGTCCATTCCTACTGGGCGATGGGAATCTAACAAATATTGGATAAATTCCTTGAACTTAACTCCCGATCCTGTTTTCAATGCCTCTTCATTTGCATTATGTCTATACTTTTTAATTATTGCCTTCCCAAATACTGGATGGTAATAGCTGTTTGGATGTTCAAACTTATCCCTGAAAGCAGATACCAGTCTTTCCATAGGATCACGTACAAATATAGTCTTGGTGTACGTGTTCAAGCGTGTGTATATCCCTTTTAGGTCATAACTATCCAGTTTCCTTAGATGTTTTCCATAGTGCACATCGTCATGGGAAATGTTGTGTACTGAGGTCGCGAGTCCATTGAGCACCATGAGGACCCTTTTCCAATTGGAGCAGCCTGCTTTTGGCACTTCACAGTACAGGATCTTGTGCCTGTCCTCCACATAAATTCTTGACACCAGGTGCACAAGATGGGTTTGCAGCTTCTTTCTGCTGTTATACTTCTTACAGAAGTTCTGCAGGAAGGACCTGCGCTTTTCCTGGATGCTAGCCACGTCCTTCCACTTGTCACCCTTGACTAATGTCTTGTTTAAAGGGTGCAGGGCAGGAGGTAAATACATACCTCTGAACTGGCTGAGAGGTGCCTCACTCATCTGCTGGTCAGACAGTTGGCTCACCAAGGATGCAGCCACCACACTGAAAGGGTCAGCCTTGCCCCACCAGTGCCTGCTGCCCGAGACGGCTATCTCATGCTTACTGAGGCCAGGAAGAGCATTCCTGTTCCATGCTGTTCTCCTCGGCATCCCTGGTGGTGGGAGCATGAAATCCTGCAAACATGGAAAGGAGCAGAGCTTACAACACTGTGACAGCCCAGCCTAGCCCATTCATACCACAACAGCAGCAAGGATGGCAGTGCATGCTCATGACCAAGCCACATTTAGTTCAACAAAGCCTCTTTTTAACCGCTTGATCGATAACGTGATTTAGCAACAAGTTGGGCTAAGTACTGAAATACATGCTCTTTAAGCTTACCTGTTAGTGCACATCAGGTCTTTCTACAAAAATAAATAGCTTCAGTCACACTCTTAAAGAAATCAGAAGAGGTTCATATGGGGAGACTGACAGTCCTGGTAGAAGTGACCAGGTGTTTTTCTCTACCAACGCTGTGACAGCGCTGGTCGGGTTGCACAGCTGCTAATGAGGCGCACTGGCATGGTCACATAAACAGCTGCTGCTGGTTCTGCTTCCACCACTGTGACTTGGAGCAGGCCTTGTCCCCACGGTGGTAGGGGACAGACCTAGGGCTCCTAAATAGCTGACATCAGTGAGTTTTGAGCGGGACGTAGTGACACAAAATCTTTCCTCCAAAAGGGTCCTATTCCTGTCCACCTACAGATAGATTATGGAAGTGGGATGCACTGGACTGCATGCACATATAAGTATTTGCAACACAGATGCCTGCACCTGAGCCAGCTGCTTTCACAGCTGATAAGACAAAATAGATGCCTTTAGAGCCTATTCCATCTGACTTATTTAAACATCAACATTAATGACATCAACTAACTAAACATCAACTAGTGACCCTGCAAAGAATGTGAAAAGACGAGACTTTCCTCTCAAACATCTCTTTTGTCCTCAGCCACTGTGCAACCCATGAGCTTCAGAAATGGCAAAACTTGGACCTGTGTTTTATCGTCAAATTCTCCAGGGTCTTGTATCATGCCAGTTGACTTCTTGCAGCTTGAATATTTCTACTTTCTCATTCCTGAGTCAATCCTTGTGTGTCTACTAAAGCTTGTAGCTTTTCTCCTGTCAGAAGGCAATCCTGCTGCACTGGGACATCTATACAGCCCCCTACATTCATCACGCTTCAGGAGAGGGGGGATGCTGTCAACAGGCTTTTGAACATCCTGTTGCAAATACCAGATAGATCAACAATTAGACGGACACATATTCACAGACTACCTGACTACTTTCATAAGTCTAACTTTTTTGGAAACCTACATAAAAAGAGTCTTCCACCATAAACTGATTAAACATTTACTGGAGAGTTGATTTGTGGACTGCCAGACCATAAGTGTGGGTTGGCGGGGATGGGAAAGTTCATAGGCCAACTCAAACAGGGCTGTTAAAAATTCAGAGGAATAATGTAAGAAAGAGTAATATAAGGAAGTCAATTTGAATTTCAGTTTGAAATAAAGCCTATGGAAAAGCAATGTGAAGAAAAGTTAGCCTATCTTGCAGTGTAATAATTTCCAAAAACAAACCCAGGGAATCAGGCTATCCTGTACCGGCAAACTACTGACAATCAGGTCTTTGTTTGCACTGAACTGGGTGAAATGAATTGGTGAAAGTAAATAAAAGAACAGAGCCATGGAAGACTTGAACATCTGTGAGAGGGGGCATGTTGGTGTTTCTAGAGATGCAAAAAGATACTTAAATTCTTCCAGTTTGACATGGTCTGGTTTTTTTAATATAATTTGTTTCTTTTATTCTGTTGTCTAACATTCCATTCTTTAAAACAAATAAAACACATGTACCTAGAGATTTATTCAGGAGCATTGTTAGTGTGTAATAACAGAAGGTAGTACTAGTAGTAAAACATGGGATGACTATGAGTCTAATGGGAATTTCAGCATCACAGTGTATGATGACTTAGAGTGCTACTGCAGAACCAGATTTACAAATAAATTAAATGCTTTGACCTTAAAAGGAAACTAGTAACTTAATAAGGTGTTGGGCAGGGAGAAATTTTATGAAATACAAGGGCAAGTGTAGAGTCTTATATCTATGAAAGAACAGCCCCGTGTACCAGTACAGTTTGGGGACTGAGCTGTTGAAGAGCAGCATAGGGGAAAGGGACCTGGGGGTCTTGGTGGACAGCAGGATGACCATGAGCCAGCAATGTGCCCTCATGGCCAAGAAGGCCAATGGCATCCTGGTTTGTATTAGAAGGGAGGTGGCTAGTAGGTCGAGATAAGTCCTCCTGCCCCTCTACTCTGCCCTAGTGAGGCCACATCTGGAATATTGTGTCCAGTTCTGGGCCTCTCAGTTCAAGAAGGACAGGGAATTCATTGAGAGAGTCCAGCGCAGAGATGATGAAGGGAGTGGAACATCTCCCTTATGAGGAAAGGCTGAAGGAGCTGGGTCTCTCCCTTAGCTTGGAGGACGCTGAGGGGTGACTTCATAAATGTTTATAAATATGTAAAGGGTGAGTGTCAGGAGAACGGAGGCAGGCTCTTCTCAGCAATGTCTGATGATAGGACAAGGGGCAACGGGTGCAAGCTGGAGCACAGGAGGTTCCACAAAAATATTAGGAAAAGCTTTTTCACTGTGAGGTGTTATTGAGCACTGGAACAGGTTGCCCAGAGGGGTGGTGAAGTCTCCTTCTCTGGAGACATTCAAAAGCCATCTGGACGTGTTCTTGTGTGACCTACTGCAGGTGATCCTGCTCAGGCAGGGAGGCTGGACTAGGTGATCTTTTGAGGTCCTTTCCAACTTCTAACATTCTGTGATTCTGTGAAGGTGAAAATTAAAAATAGAGGATACACAGAAATCAAGTACGTAATACCAGGCTCTACAGACATAGGAATAAAGTTACAGTTCAATGCTCTGTGTAACTTTATAATTTAGAGGACAATCTCCAGTGATATGTGACTGTACTAGTGTTCCCCAATGCAGAGAAAAAGAGGGCAGCAGTACCTCATCACTTCCTATGGCCTGTAATCTGAATTTAGTAGTCTACGTCAGGAGGTATTTCAAAGACACAAACCATCTGAACTAGTGGAAGATGCGTTGGATCCACCACGCCAGGAGGGAAAAGGACAGACTGAAAGAAGTGTGATCTTGATTTTGTTTTATTTCAAGCAGTCTGCCTGAGATCCAGGACCAAACTCAGGAGATAACCTAAGGAGCTGTGAATCCAGCTGTAGGAACCACTACTGAAGGATCTTTCATGGGATTAAAGATTTTGGAGAAGGATGGGCAGAACTATTCAGAGAAATCTCAGGTACCATCCTAAAAGAACAATATAAGCACAATGGAAGTAACTTGAGAGGTGCTTCCTCCAAGCAAGATTAGGTAGAAGAAGAAAGAACATATTAGGGTTAAAAAGTCCCAAACAGAAGGAAAAACAACAACAAAAAAGACCTAGGGGAAAAACAATGACATGGGAAGTTCTGAGGACAAAAAAGTACCTAAGTATTCAAAATATGGTTAATTGCTTGCCCTCCCCACTTTCCCTTCTCAGTGACACACATATTGAATATTGGCTAATAAATATCATAACCTCCATGACAGATAGTATATGTGCACTAAATGCTGGCTGTAACTTTATCTAAGAATAAGAATGAATAGTGATAACTTTCAAAGGCACAAATGGCTGTCACGTTGCTATGGAAGTTTTCCAACTTGGAAAAAAAAAAAAAGAAGAGAGATCAAACCTTCTTACGCACTTGCCTGAGTAACTAGGTTAGTAGCTAGTAAGAGTGGGATGAATGAAGGGATGAATCCAGCTGCCTGGCATGAGAGACGACCTCCGTGGACACCTCAGACAGATAAAAGACTGTCTTTGAGACATATTGACAAGATATGCAGCAAGTTGTGTACATTTAATCTGAGAATTAAAATCTAGTGAAGTGTTGCACCTTTGCCAGTAATTATGCAGAGTGCTTTGCTCTTTGTCTGCATTAACACACTTGAAATGAAATCAAGAAATGGTTATGAGTCCAATTTAGAAGAATAGGCACATCACCTCTGCCTCTCTTTAGCTAAGCAGGAATTAAAGATATTTAAAAATCAGTTTAAATACAAGGAAAAAAAGGAAATTAATGGTGTGATAACTGACACTCAGGGAAGCTGCTGAATCAAATGGCATTTATGAGTCATCAGTGGGTTTGTGGATATTTTTTTTGGATATTACTATTCCTGGGGAGTCTCAACTCCTCTTCATCCACAAAAGGATTTCTCCTCACTGGAAAAATAAGTAGCCAATAATTTCTTTTACACACTTTGAAGCTGTCCTTTACTTTAACACCTTCACAAGCCACTGATGTAGAAGAGATTGACTATTGCCAAGAACCGTTAAGACTCATCCAACTACACTTTGTGGTGGTTTTACAATGCACGGGTGGGATTTCATCTAGACAGTTTGCAATCAAATCAACCTGCCATGCAAAAAGATAATGACATATTGGAAAGTATGGTATTCCAGGGCTGATTTACAAAGATTTAATGGCCTGCAGTGTAGACAGTGCTGTGTTTCCTAAATGCTTTAGTGCTGCATCTGCATTTTTATTAACAAGAATAGTAAAATTAAGTGAGCTCAATAAAAAACATAGGGCAAAGAACAGTGGAGGAAAGAAATATTCTGTTTTACCATGCTTTTCTGTGTTGTTAAATAACTACACTGTAAGTACTAGTAATGTATGGTTTGGTTCTCAACATCTAGCTAATATGTCTTCTGTCTAAAACACACTTCCTGAAACAGTTTTCTAAGATGCTTCTTAGGAGCAACTGTATGGGACCCTACTGTATTCTGCTTTTTACTGTGGCTTGCTGTTGACTGTTGCAGATTTCAGTGTCCTGAGGAGTTTCTCAGCATTATTATACTAAATAGCTGATATAGGTGCTCTGCAAACATATGGATATTCAACAGTGATAAAAACTTCATTCCTTAGGACAAGAACAGGTTGAAATATTTTTTAGCAGATGAAATTTGTGAAAAACAATTATTTACAATGAAGGAGCATTTGGTTTTTTTTGATCAACCCAGGGAGGGGTTCTGCAGTATGTACTCACAGAAACCTACCCACAAGAAGCAGCCAAGCCCTCTCAGGGATGAAATTACAGGAATTTGAAATACATGCATGGAATATATTCCATCTTCACTTACATCCCACTCCTCTGGTAGTAGGCATGTTTGACATTGCCAAAGTTCAGCATAAACTGAGAGAACTAGATATTTTATTTCACTGTAGAAACATATTTCTTTATGTTGTTTCTTATGTGAGGATTGTACTATGACCAAATAATTTCAAGACATCACATGATTACCTAGGACATTTCTGTAGAAAACAGACAGAGAAAGGCTTTTCTGAGACAAAGTTCATTTTCCAGTTCACTCTGATTCTGTATTGATCAGGGAGATATTCAGATGAAAGTAGCTTCACTACCGGAGGACTATAAAACAAACATTCTCTTACTCAGATTGTAGGTACGTGTGAGTCTTTGAAAAGGTAATATATAACTTCAGCCTAAGCTTCATTTGCTTAAAATATCAAGTTTTTCACATTATTAGGCACAGTTAGAAGGATTTCTTCAGCAGAGGTCCACGGTTGTGGCAAATGGCTCAGAACAGATATGTAGCTGAAATATGAGGAAAAGTTTGCATGAATTCTATTTTCAGCAAGCCAATGAAGCCTGAAGCTATTACTACCTCACTTTAGCTGTAAAAACATGTAGAACTATACTTGCACATGTATGTGCAAGTTTTCTTAAGCCTACCTAAAGAAAGGATTATCCTTACCTTTTTTTTTTTTTTTGTGCTAGAAGACTATTTGCAAGGCATAATGCAGAATGGCCAGACTCCTCTACTACTATACTACCTGAACTAACATGTAAATATGCTCACAACTTTCTCATATCATAGGAGCTGTGCAGTGTAATGCTCATGAGCTAAATAAATCCCTACAAGAGCTGCCAGTGGAGACATTACCCAGGCTGGCCACAAGTAGCAGGAGATATTTGCTGATGAGTTGCTTCACACTGTGCATTGGAGATAAACCTCTTGATTCGTCACTTGTGCTTAAAACAGCTACTCCAGAGAAAGGCACCACTAGCCCCTCACCTCCCAGAGGAATCATGAATTTTTGGCTTACCTAATTTATTCAGGGCAAATTACCACTGTCTCACAAGCCAAAGTGGACATTTATTCCTTGTGAACACTGCAGGCCCATTATGGAAGAGGAAGGATGAAACAAGTGTGCTTTGAATTTCCATAGTCCTTTCTGCCCCTAAAGTTCTCTGAAAATCCCACAAAATAGCAGCAAGCTTATCTTTCAACTAGATTAAGATCTAAGAATATTTTCTTTGTGGAATCATCAGTCATGACAGGAAAAGCCTTCTTATAATGAACATCACATTCTTCTATGAGACGTATTTCCTCGAAACATATATAGTTATAGCAAGCATCTCTAAGATTACTAAAAAGCTGGGGGAAAAGAAAGAAAAACGAAATAGTATATGAGGTCGTCAGAGCTTTCTGCAGAGACAAATAGGCAAACTTTATAGTTTGTAGCTGAAATGCAATCAGGTTCAAAGGACCTTTGCGACCACTGAGCCAAACACAAATAAGAATAACTGATCACAGTAAGAAAAAAAAATAAAACAATTAAATTTTAATTAACAGACACCAGTAATTTTAAATACTGCTTTTCAAAACACAGCTTTGTGAATCAGTGACTATTGTCCTTTGAATCTGTTAGCAGAAAGTTCATCGTCTCACTGAAGGGTGACTTGGGAGTTATGGCAAGGGCACAGACAAAGTGAGTGAAGAAGAAAAGGGCAGAGGGAAAGAACATGGTTTTTGTTTTGTTAATGCAATGTGGCCAAGTGTCATTGAATGAGCTGGTTTGGAAAAATTCGAAAGGAGAACACCAATCCAGGGCTGGCTTTGGAGGAGAACAACCCAGGCCCACGAGCAACGGGGAAAGTGGAGAGGCCCAATCGAGTAAGATAAACAATAACAAGATTAAAGTAGTAGTCCCATCTCCATTTAATAAGGGGACAGGAAGAGCCCATTTGTCTTTGCGTGAGACCGTCATAGATGCAAGAATCTCGGCTTTGCACAGCGCTCCCCTCCTCTCCCTGTCCCCTGCCTTCATCTACAGCAAGCACAGTCACCCACGCTATGAGGCAAGACAGTCTGCATGAGCCACTTCCACAATCTGATTCACACAGTCAGCAACTTGGATGAAGTAGATTAATGTCTAATTTTACTTGCCAATTCTTGTTCAAATCTGGAATTAACTGCCTCCTGTTTCTGCCCTCAGAGTCAAAATATTTGGTTTCTCCTAAAGATGCTTGAATGGGAAGGATAAGAAAGATCAAGACTCATTTAATAGAAAAAGTACCAGTAAAAAGGCTATTATCATCAGAAACTAAGTAATACGCAAGTTTGCATGACAGATTAAAGATTCACCAAGACAACTGCAACCAAGTGTTGAACATAAGAACAATCATCCCACCCCCTTACTACTAATAAAGAAATCATTGTCAAGGTTGATTGATTGTAATGATAAACTGGCTTCTAGATAGTGCAATGCTGATGTTGCCTCTCTAGGTGACAACATTTTCATGGGCCTGGCTCTTTGCAGTACAGCTTACAGCCTTTAAAATAAGCACAGAGCCACTGCAGCACTGACATCAGGCTTCTGTCTGGACAGAGCCTGGATCCAGCTTGCACAGAGTGGTTTTCTCTAGATGTGTAGCTGAGATGCACTGTTAACAAAAAGCAGCCTTCAGATCATGGACCACTTAAGACTTGGCCATATTTAGCCCAAGCTTCTTCCTATGCAGTCTCACTCATTTTGGGTACAGGTAAACTAGTATGTTCCAACAGTCCTCCTCTGTGCATATTCTGCTAATATGTACTCTGTGCATTTCTGTTAATAAAACCTAAGTCAGGCACTGCAGTCAGTAGCCAGATATTTTTATCAGCACTCACACCTATTTATGTACAGAACAATGTTATGGCAAAGCAGCTTAACCTGAAATTCAGAACGGACTTAAACTAACCACACAATACTCATTTTATGAAGAATAATATTAGAAAAAACCTCTTAGATTCCACTGACCGGTAGGTTTACTATATGTATACAGGGAGTTTAAATTTGAAGAATACACTGCCAAGTAATCTCTGTATATTACACATTGGTCTCTTATTTGAGTTCATTACATAATGTTAACGTGTCTACATTTTCATAACTTAAAGCACAGAAGCAAGGTGAATAACCTAAATAGTTCCATCTGTTGATAAATTCAATTCTCAAAACTGTTACTTGCAAGTGCATGGAAATGCATATACCTAATATTCTTCATTTCATGAAGAAGAAAATAAATAACGCCTCTTGCATGATCACAACTCAAGTCAAGCTGGCATTTTTGAGCACCTAGGCTTCTCTATTTCAAGGAATCACTGACGTAGTTTTCACAGATATCCCAACATCATGTTGGGATGACTGCTCATTATACCTAGACCTCATGTGGTGCAACCTGGCAGGAGTGAGCTTTCCTGGTGAGATGGTCATTTCTGGGTTTCTACCACACCGAGCTAAGAAGTGCCTTGGTTGGATCAGTCCTGCCAACATGGGGGAACACCTGTACCTGCAGAGGAACAAGCCTACAAGGCTCATTTGCTTCCTCTGGGAGGTGATGAACTAGCATAGGTAGTTGCAGATCTGGACTTGAGCTGAATTTAGGTGCTTCATTTTCCTTCCAAATCTGCCCCCCACTCTGAATTACAGTGAAGATATAGCTACTTAAACAGATGTTTGTTCTGTGTAGCCAGATGTGGAGCTTGGATTCCTGTTAGGATATTTGGAATAAAAACAAGGGAAAGAACATGTATTATACAGGGAAACAATGTGATTCTAAGTCCAAAAGTTTCTGAGTCGTGCACCAAGTCCTTTCCTCAATTACTTTAAAGGAACTACTTCAGTTGCAAATGTTAAGCTACAAAGAAGCTGTTCAATAAGGTGTTCCTACAAGCCATGACACTAGTGGTAGCCTAGTTCTGGAGTAGTTTCAATCATGTTTCCCCATTCCATCTCTCCCTGAACAGTATTTTTAGTTCCTGTTAGTACCCAAATGGCAGCAGCGGACAATTCAGTGGCTCACCCTCTCAACGGGCAGTTCTCTGCCCTCTCCTCAAACAGATACAGAGCTGAGATACCAAAAACTGCCTTTTCCTCAGTGAGGACAAAATTTCCCCTCTGACCAGACTTACTGAGTTCTTCTCTTGTAATTGTGTCAAAGTTGGCTAAAATTGTCCCCAGCTTCAAATATTACTGCAGGAGGACTGAGAGGGAGATGGCCTGACAGTGTGACTAGACAGGTCTCCCTACAGCACCCAGTGCATTTACTATCAGCGAGATGTAAAAATGAAGATGATAAATGACTGCACTCCTTCTGCCCAAAATCCACTATCCCCTTTGGGAAGTGAGACTTGTCATGTAACACTGTGCTTCTGCATGCATGGCAGTATTTCCCACGTTAGTGGCTGTGATAAGATCTATGGGGAATTTTTATTGGTAAATAGAATCCATTCCTATCTTGTTTGCAGGTAAACTCACTTATCTTCCAGATGTCTTGCTGTGGTGGTTTGGCCCTGGCCAGAGGC
>NW_009714681.1:0-29892 GCF_000703405.1 Apaloderma vittatum
ACTCTATGTCCTCATCAAGATCATCAATAAATAGAGGAGATCATCAATAATAGAGGAGATCTGAATGTAGTTTTGGTTAAGAATAGCAGGGAACAACTAGAAGAAATAGTTTTCAAGAGAAAACACAATTTGACTTGAATGGAAAATGGGAGTCCCACTTCAAAAAAAGTTTTTTCCTGAATTTCTTTGCATTCTTTCACTCCATTAGAGAGATTATATTTCATTTTTCTTCCAAGAGAATTTTATCACTTTGGTGCTTTCTAAATATAAAAAGTTCCAATGCTGCCTTGAAACACCATTTATCTAAAATTTGTGTTATTCTGTGCTATGCAGGTTTTAAAATGTACTAAAGAATCAATTTTTGAAACTAAATGCTTTGATTTGATTTTCTTTCTTCATATTTAGATTCATGGTGATTTTGAAGATGGAATCTATGAAAATTCTTAATGTATTAGAAAACTTTTATCCTAACAATAGGATAGTATAGAAGAGTGATGGCTCATAAACAGTGCAGTTTTCCCCAGTCTTGTGTTTATTCTACATATCATTTTTACTTTTTGATGCAATCCTAATTTTTGAAAGACATTTTCAATTGTATATTCATTCTACATATTGATCCAGAGAAATGACCAGTTAGACGCATTGCTTTCCATTTATGCACATACATAACCTCTTTTCATATAATTGCAAATTAAATATTAACAGTGTTTTTACCTTAGAGAGTCAACAGCATCATGTAAACAAATTTAAGTCTTAGAAACTAATAGTGTGTTTAATAGAAATAATCAATCTTTTTTAACACTAGCTATGACTTAGAATTCAGAACAATAATCTGTTCTTGTTTTGTGGGAAAGTTCTTTATTAAGTTACTGCTGGAATTATTTCTAATTTTACAAGGACTATTAAGAAAATAAGTAAAATAAAATGGGACTGTACAGGTATAATGATGACACAACAGCCAAAGGCATAAAGAATAAAGCCTGTGGCATCTTTAAAACTTTAATTTAACTTTTCCGTGCAAATGGAACATTCCAAAGAAATTCTGTTCATGTTCTTTTTCTGGTTAGAGGTCACTTGAACGATAATTTAATCATTGGCAAATCCTGTTCATTTCTAATTCAGTATATTAGGTTCATATCATATTAGTGGTTTTCTCTGTCATTTGTGTACTGTAAGTAA
This sequence comes from Apaloderma vittatum, assembly GCF_000703405.1. Lineage (NCBI taxonomy): Eukaryota > Metazoa > Chordata > Aves > Trogoniformes > Trogonidae > Apaloderma > Apaloderma vittatum. The sequence goes on from NW_009714681.1 coordinate 1,180, forward strand.
AATCATGGCTTTTCCACCTGAATAGAGTTAGGGATGTTTGTTTCCACATTGGAGAGATGAGGTGTTGGTTTGTTTGCTTTTCATATGTATATAAAAGTTTACTATTTGAGCTGTGGTTATCCAAACAGAACTTTGGCACTGATATTTGGCTTTGCTCTGCACTCCAGAGCAATAAGTGTGTAGGATAGGCATCCCTGCATGGTAAGCTTTGAAATCCTTTGCTTGAATGCATAATGCCAATCATTTATCTTCACTTTCTTCCAGCTGAGATCAGGATAGCTAGCACGAAGTGAAATCAGAAGGTCAAGTTCTGGTAGTCATAAGCCTGGAAACAGCTCTCTCATCACAAACACTGCAGGATATTAACTTAATCTTTAGCAATTAGTCACCAGATAATATACAGATAATTTCTATAGTGTCTCTCACACTGTACCCCTTTTCTCAAAGAAAAAAACTCACATACTATCAGCTCTGGCCTTAGAAATCTGGCTGGCTTCCATGTCCAGCACAGAAGAATGCAGGAAGCATGCAAGACTTGAAGTTTTTTTTTCACATGGGACTAAATTTACTTTACACTGACTCTTGGAAAATGTGCAGTTTGGCTGGTGTTGGCTACTTTTCTGTTTTGCCTTTGCAAGGCCCTAGAAATTACCATTCTGCAGGTTCTAACTGTTCTCACTATATAGTCAGTGAGGGACTTTTATTCCTCTCATTTAAATTTACATTTACATTTACATTTACATTTACATTTACATCCCTCTCTTTGAACATTTGAGTTTACAGATTTTAGTGAAAAATTACCAAAATATCAGCCTTCTTGTGTTACCAACTGACAGTGATGCATTTACGTTTTTCACCAAATGTAGAATTTTTGCAGTAAGACTTCTTTTCAGATAATTATTCTATCTAATCACTTTTAGATGTAGTTGTGCTTACACCACCAACACAGTTGTAGGATATCAGACTGGGTGCCTAGAAAAGCAAAATAACCTTGTAATAACAAACAATGATTGGTTTAAAAATTTGATCAGTAACCCATGGAAAATTTGCTTCAGTTATGAATAGTAGCTGACCCCTTAGCCTCCAGTCTCCCCTTCTGCTCTCCTTCATTCACTAGATGGCTTTTAACCCCTTTATTAATAAAGCTGTGATTTTGTAAAGAATAGACTTGTCTGGTCACTGCAGACCATCTACAGGGCAGATGTAGTCTGTAAACCAAACTTTGCTAGGACAGGGCAGAAGGAAGGGGAGAAATTATGATCTCATAGTGCAAATATCTAACTGATGTGAAAAAAAGCACTCTGTTACACACCCAAGTTAAAAGGAGTCACCAAATGCTCACATATCACTCTGTGTCTGTGGAGTCTTCCCAGATGAGATGTAACATGTAACTGCCCTTAAACTTTTTTCATCTCAGACTGGGCCAGACTGAATTATCTCACATTTATCAGGGGTTAATGTTGTATGTGCAAATTGCAGCAACAGGTGAACAGATGTTTGTTAATCCATTAAGATGATCTCTAAGGTCCCTTCCAGCCTAGGCCATTCTATGATTCTATGATTAGTACACCCTTAATTTAGAGTGTATCTAATCTGGCTGAACAAGAAATCTTAAGTATACCTGCACTTTGGAGAGCTTGTTTTTTTCTGAACTGACAAAAATATATGTTTTACATACACACACTCATTTTTTTACTGCCAATCAAATGAAAACGTTTGTGAGAAGCAAATCAAATCAAATGCAACTTGAGAATTCCTCTATTTTTACTCCACTTGAACCAAATTGAGAATTGCAGTGATCGTATGGATAATTAGCATTGTGATTATTATATTTGTTTCTTTATGAGACTTTAATGTGTCATGTGTTTCTCCCCCTCTTCTTTCCCTGTTGATATTTTAACATGAATTATTTAGTCAAAAATACTTTAGTGAATCTGTGAGACTAAGTGAATTGTAAATTGTCCACCCAATTTGTCCTTTAGTTTGTGTTATTAACTATGACTCTGCTTGTTAATGCAGATTGTTTCTCTGTGAAGGAGCATGACTGATGTTGCAGTAGCATCTGTAGACACTGAAAAGCTTTCAGTGCAGTTCAGAAAGATTATCATAGAATCGTAGGATCATAGAACCGTAGGATCATAGAATGTTAAGGTTTGGAAGGGATTACTAGAGATCATCTAGTCCAAGTCTCCTGTCAAAGCAAGATCACCTAGGGCAGGCCACAAAGGAATGTATCTAGGTGGGTTTTTAAAGTCTCCAGAGAAGGAGACTCCACAATATCTCTGGACAGCCTGTGCCAGGTCTCCGGCACCCTCACAGTAAAGAGGTTTCTCCTCATGTTGAGGTGGAACTTCCTATTTTCTGACTTATACCCGTTATTTCTAACCCAAGAAGAGCATCTAGCGTAAAGTATAAAACCAAAGCGTATCAGTTAATTGCGTATGCCACAAAAGATTCTCACCAGTAACATTTTTTAATTTCTCTTTCAGAGCTTCTGACATTCAGGAAAACTTTGGATGGTTTGACTCACTGCAAAAGAACTTGTTCATCATGTGAAACTTCTTCACTTTTTCCAACATCTTTCTGTAGTTGAAAAGCAGTTAAGTGATTTTTCTTAATATTTTTGCAGAGTTTAATTATAGGATGACATTGTGCAAGTGTACAACTTTTAAGGAATTGCAAGAGTATGAAAATAGGTTGTTTCCAAGAGAGCCAAAGGACTCTGATTTTGCTCTGTGAAACATGTGTTCTTCACTACTTCTGTTGTGGAATATGGTTGAAGCAAAGGAGTAAGTTAGACAATAACACAAATGCTTACTAGGACAGGTATTTCTTTCCCATACTCATTTAGCTTGTCTGACTACTATTTTTTTCAGTTTAGGAAAGGTTTTAAGTTTGAGTTCAATTATAACGCTGAATTCAAGTTCCATTTCTCAGGTCTTCAACATACTGTTTCTTTAAATCAATCAGTAGAAAGGAAAAGATGATCACTGTTGACTTTAATCGCATTCTTACATCTTATCGGTTGTGATAAACTTTGAGAGTAAGTACATGCACATTTAGGGTCAGTGATGCTCCTTTTTAGATGAAAACCTCCTGAGAAGGAATAGATTGCAGAGACTTTGGGTTTTAGCCACTTTTGAATGTTCAGACATTTCAAATTTAAGTACTGAAATGTAGTTCTTTTCTTAAAATTTGTTAAAACTCTTTTAAAATATATAAAAGTACCTGAAGAACTTCTGCCCACTCCCACAAACATAAGTAAATTATGCAGTCCCCACTGGACTTCAAATAATTTGTTCTATTTGGTTAAGATTTTGAGCTGACAGGAAAACTTATAAGCTTAAAATTAATAGTTTTCTTCCCTCTCTTCACCCAGTCTTTAGAAATCCATGACACTATACTTCATTATGACTTGCAAGACGGAAAAAAGTCTGGAAGAAACAAGCACCTTATAATACGGGATATTTATGTCCATTCAGTACCAATGATTAAAAACTAACTTTTGGTGGATAGTATAAATATCTCAAAATATAGAGTTTCTGTTGCATACTTTAAAAAAAAAATGGCAGCAATAAAATCAATATAAAAGTAACAACATGAAGAAAAAGGGCCACATTTTTCGCATGTTCACATTGCATTCTAAATCTAGCCGTTCTGTTGTGTGGTTAACTTTTGGCACTACAAAGATCATCAACAGTTCCACTTGGCAGCAGTAAAAAAGTTGCATGTTTTCTGTGTAGAAGATATAACACTCCTTTCTGGGTTCATCCAGGGGAAAACAGAACTGACAAAAATCATAGAAGATAAGTTCTTCCTTCCCCTCACCTCCTCAAAAAAAACAAAAACTAAACTACCAACACTAAAACAAATGTGTCTTTGTCAAAGGCAAAGCAACATATTCTGAAAAGCAAATATAAATACGCACAATGACTCCTAAATGAAACAGAGTTTATATCTTAAAAGAGAGAAAAGACTCTGTCAGAACTTGGCAGTTTATCTCTGTATGAGTTGTTCAGATCTCACAGTCAAAGCAAGCGACATAAAAAACAGAGAGGAACTCAGTGAGTCAGAGCTGTATTACACCCAGCCCTGCCGTGCTCCGTGTATGGCTCATTCAGCTCATTTTCACTTCCACGGATAAGGTCTGATGCTTTCAGTCACTGTTCCAAATGTTGTTCCTCTTTTCCTTTTTTTTTTGGTTTTTTTTCACTTAATTACATAAATAGTATTATTCAAAAAATTTTGTTAAATAAATATAGTGCTCACAGCACTGAAGACTGAAACAGTTTCCACTGAAGATGCTGCTAGAGGGTCCCATAACACCTCATGCATAGTATCAGTTTTGTAACTGTTTCAGAACTATTCTTTGTTCTGCTGTTGATCCTGACAAGTATTCTAACTCCTTGATATCTGCAGCTCTACACCAGATGTAGATTTAACGTTGGCCATACTTGGCCAAAACCATAAATTATAAGTCTTTCTCCTCTGTATTTCCTGTTTGTATCACTGCTGTCTTTTTTTGGTCTTTTTTTCCTGATTTTACTGCTCTTCATGTGGCTTCTAAGTGTAACAGGTCTGACTGCAATAAGAAAACTTGATGCTTAAGCATATCAAAAGAGCTAATCACTGCCTTGGCACAGAAGCCTATTGACTCATCAATCTACCAGTCTGGAATGACAGGACTGCATTTTCTGTAGCCTTGGAATTTCATTGCCATATTCCTCAGTAGAAAAGGTCTGATAACAGTCATTCTGTCATTCCTATCTGCAGTAATTACTCTTAGAATATATTTTGACCATCAGATCTTAGTTTATGTCAAATTTTTAGGATGCAGATAGAGGTGCTGTTTATGTTAAATTATTGAAAAACTCTTCTAGTTCTCACTTCCACAGCTGTGAAAGCTTTGGTCCCACAAGCTTTTGCTCATGTAAGTGCACAGAGAACCTTTATTGTGACCAAATATTGGACTAAGATCTCCAAGGTAGAAAACAGAAGCCTCTTTCAGTGATGTAATAAATGATCCGACTCACAGAAGGAGACCTAAAACAATTTCAAAACCTGCAGCAATCCTTGTCTGGTGCCTTGTGGAATCTGCTGGCAAGCTGAGCGAGAATGAACCAACTCAAAGTTCTTAGGAGATAACAGTCTCTCCTATGTGCTCTATCATCTCTGGATTCACAATCGTCAGGTTTCACTTGGAGACAGGAATATAAACCAGTCCTTCCTTGCAGATCATATTTTGAAGATAAGAGGTTATTTCTCGTAAACTGGTAGTCAGCAGATCACCTAGGCTGCATCTCTAATACATGTCTATTAGCTAGATTATTCTCAAATAATTCTTGCACTAACCAATGTCTACAGTAGTGTTTTGTTTTGTAAGCAGAAAATATTCCATAAGAGACAGAAAAAGAGAGGAATCCAGGAAATACTGAATATTTGTAGTTTTATAGTAAGTATTTACTGCACTGACCTTTAGATCTCTTCTTTCCTATATGCTTTAACTAAAAGGCTATAGAATTAGCTATGCTGCTACATTTTCTCTCTTCCTAGATGCGAATATTTACTGCTTATCCCAGGCAATGTTTTCCTTTGAAAAGAATGAGCTATCCAAACATCAGAATACTGATTAAAGCATCTACATGCCTGAGAGTACATACAAATATCTCAGATGGAACTAAGAACTAGTTCTCCAGTGTCTCAGGTGAATTACCAATCTCGAGGACACTGGATGATGAATCTGAGAAAGCCTTTTCTTGTGGTTTGCCAGGGTTCAATCCAGAAGATGTACTAAGATGCCAGCTGGTTTGCAGGCTCCAGGTACAACAGCTGAAGAAATATCTGTACGACTGCTCAGAGAACAACCAGTTCCCTACTGTAAGCATCAGATATCTCAGGGCATGCCCAAAACAGTCCTCTAAATAGCCAAGGAGACTGACTGGTAAAGATATATCTCCCTGGAGACAAAATTTTGGCCTTATCATCCATGGATACAGGTAGGCAAGATGGAGCTAACTTCAGTTATGTAGCTAATAGCAGAGTCTGAGCATCCAAATGGATGGATACACCTTCACTGGAAGAGACAATAGGTTTGGCGTGGGTCAGGCAAGAAAAGTTCTGAGGTCTGTGACCATGAAGCAGAGGTGCTTGATTGGCATTTCTGGCTTTAACTATATAGAAAACATATAAAAAACTATATTAAAAAAACTATATAAGAAACCCCATATAAACTATATAAAAAAATCCCTATATAAACTATATAAACTATATAAAAAACCTATATAAACTATATTTAAAAATTCTATAAACTATATATAAAACATATATAAAACTATATATAAAACATTATGACTCCATGACTGTATGACGAGTTCATAATGAGTATGTAGCTGCTCACAGGAGTAAGAATGAAAGCCCTGACCTGATTTTGAAACCCATTCCCTGCATTCACCAAAACAACTTTAATTAAAATCACAGTAGGCTGTACACCTGTTCACCTTGAAGTGTAGATCACAGCTATCAAATTTTGTGGGAAGATTCCTATTGATTTCAAAAATTCTCTTGGGGCTTCAAGGTCCTTTGAGCAGTTCTACGTCTGATATATTCATAACAGTAACTTCAAAAGACTCGTTATCATGATTATAAAATTTTCTTGAGGAAAAACAAAAGCCTGTATGAACTACAAGATAAAGCTTCCTAGGGCTGTATTATCTTTAGGATAATTGATCTGAATCAGACAGCGAGACATTTACATTTCCATATCACTGGTATGGTCCATTCACTTGAAAAGGAAAAAGGAAAAAAAAAAAAAGTTGATGTTACTTAACAAAATAAACCAAAAAAACAAACAAAAAAATGACTAGCATTATTTGTCACAAATTTGATGCTGGGTTATTATATTACAGATTTGTTAATAATTTGAATTAGAGAAGGGACAGTAGAAAGTATGCCTTCTAACTCTAATGACAAATAATAATTTCTCCCTCTTAGCTCAGTTAATATGAATAAACATTTAAAGGATTACTGAAGCGTGGTTTTGAAATCATTACCCTGATTAGCATATCATTAGTTCACGCATAACTTGAAAAATAAAATAAGTATAAATACTTGGTCAAAAGAAAAGCCTGTATTTCTGCATAATAATGAAAGAAATAATCAACAACTCCAGCAGTCAGGTTTATTTGCTAAATGCAGAGATCATAAAACTTACATGACCTTCACTACTTTGTGTGCAATAGCCTTTTGCCATGCAAAAATTTTCACTCAGAAAATCAATAAACATATCAGAAATTAAATTTTAGCATATTTAAGCCTGTAGATTCATTTGGGTGAAAAGTCTTGGAGATTGTGATGGTGTTTTTTTCACATTAAGGGGACAATGTTTAGTGTAAATAGCCACTGATCTCCAGCTGAAAACTACAAGTACTGTTATGATAGAGGTCAAAGATAGTTTGTTTTGTATAATCCCAAATTTCAGTATTAACATATGTGCCAGAAAGTGACATGACGGTTTATGGGGATAAAATTAATGCTGTCAAAATATAGCCCAATTGGTTGCAAAAAAACTGTAACCCAATTGGTTTCCCTTCTTCATAAAACCAAAAATTGCTCATGTGATTTCTTTTCTCTATTTCCTAGAACTAAATACCTTCTTTTCAGTAATATATGATTTACTATGCATTTAAATAGATAAATTTTGTGAACCACTAGAGATTAGTTCAGGGTCTGCTGAACAGAACATAGTTGTTAAATAATATTTTGAATGGGAACTTGAATTTATTTCTTTGAAATACACGTTTTGCTCTTGGTGAAATTTGCAGCCCATTTTTCTCCTCCTGACTAACTGATTATCCTTTTCTAATTTTGCCAGTAACTCAGCTTAATAGGCCCACCTCTTTGCCAAACCAAGGACGTGGTTCAACAATGTTCCTTAAATGGTATTCAACTTAGAACATATGAATAATAAGGATTTTAAGTATTGTTTGTAAGAAAATAAATTCAGTAGGTAAGAAAGAGAACATGAAATTTTACATGAAAGCCGAGAAGGCTGAATTTTAGCTCTCAGAGAAAATAAACAGCATGTCTAATACATATACAGAGAAACAAATATGTCCTTTCCACTATTTATGCTAAATTATGAAATTATTGATTTGTTAATATGCTAAGTCTGTTCTCAGGATTTTTGTTTAGTTAGTATGATTTATGTCACAGAAACTCACGGGTTGAGAGAGAACTCTGGAAGTCATCTACTTCAAATTCACTCTCAAAGTTTCTTTAGAGTTGCCCAGGACCTTGTCAGCTCTAATTCAGGATATGTTCAAAAAATACAGATACATTATCATCTTTTTCATATGAGCTAATGTCTGGGGATCTGAAGAGTGGGATTCACTTCATCTCACATATATGAGAGCTGGTTAAAGAGACTCTATAACCAGTATAAAAGATTAATAACTCTAGCTTTGTGTTCTTCTCATTTTAATAACCTGCAGTTCATCAGATGAATCATGCTCTGGATTTTTCCTTTCTTAACTGACCGTAAAGCAATCCCATGTTACAGGTTCAGATGGAGTGGTTATACAATAATAATCTAAAGTAAGGTGCAATGTATCTTATGTAAATAAAATAAATATAGTAAATAAATAAAAATAACTAGTTTTTCTAGGAATGCAAAAGTACAGTGTTAGGAAAAAACACATTGCTGAAATTACCATTAATTATTAAATCTAGAAGAAGTATTTCCACTGATAGGATAAAAAGAGTCATTGTAATTCAAAACTTACACCAGCTGTTTTAAAGAACATAAAAATGTCAATGATATTACCTTTTCTCCAGGGCAACAATAAACCTTGATACTGAATTAATTACATAAACTCATATAAAATAATCATGGAAGAGATCCAATCATGTTTGACCACCTAACCAAAGGTTTCACCTTCATTACCTCTTCCGCAGTGCCCTAACAGCTGCAGTCTAACCATGTATTGACCCTCTGTGTTTCCATCACCTTCCTTTGGAAATACCAGTAGGAAAACTTTCTTTTGAACTAAAGTATTCTCTCTCTTCTTCCAATTAGAGCCCTTAAATTCTTTATTTATTTATTTTGCTTATAATTCATTATCGTCAAAATAATATCTAGTAAGGTGATAGTGGTAAATATCTTTCTCTTGAGAACTGATAGATCTTCACAGCTAATGGTGAAACTCCCATTGACCTCCATCATCAAAATTAAATGTTTAGTCATAAATTAGCCTTTTAATTACCTCTCATTATTCAGTCATTTCAACCCCTTAATCATGAACTGTTTCCAGCCCCTTACATGAACAGCTGCCACCCTGATTAAGGTTTTTGTTACTCTTATTTGGTTCTCTCACTGGCTATTGACAAGATCAGTCTATACACAGTATTCCAGGTGCAAAGTACTACCCAGAGAAATCCGAAGAAACCTGAGCAAGGACATGACACTTCTGTACAAACAGCTTTCAATCATGTTTTCTGTAGTGTCACGCTACAAGCTGCCGCTCAATCTAATTTACTGCTGATGCTTTTTGGTCTCCCCTGGCAATACCATGGCAGCTAGATTTTTTTTTGCCTTTTATGTACCTTAGGGTTTGTGGGGTTTTTTGACAGACTTATTTTTATCTGTTTTTCCAAACTAAAGACACCAATTTAAGAGACAGCTAAGGAATAGCACATGTGAGTACAGATCTCACCCCTCAACACAAACTTCAATGCTACCACATCATTCACATTTGTTGATTAAAGTTTAAAAAAATTTGTGATGATTCAGTCTTCCTGGTCACTTTTAGGACTTTATTAAGCGCATTTAGGATTCTATGCTTTCAGGGAAGGCAAATACCCAATGTACTATTTTGTTCACTTTTTTTTTTTTTTTTGCAGTGGTCTTACCACATCGTTTACCCACAGTTCAAATGGTTTGAGTTACACATACAAATAATACAAATACGAATAATTTATTTTTCATTGGTTACCCACTGTCCTTCCTACCCCATTCTTCAAAACGTCAGTGAATATGTCTTTATAACCGTAAAAATGAGACTGTTCTCATGTTAAGAACTTTTATCCCAAACAAAGACTTCTCTCTCCCTGAAATGGCAGTATCTTATACATAAATATGAACCTACAAAACAGGGTAGTACAGCAAGTTAAGAATATCACAGTTAATTGAAACCACAGGTGAAATTTACATCAGCAAAACCTAATTTTCCAAACCAAATACCTTCCAGGACACCTGGGTTATCTCCGGCTCTTATGGAGGCTGACATGGGATCATTAGTGACCCCATGTAGTCAGTACCTCATTTTCCATCTCATCTGAAAGACATTACCTCCAGCAGTACGATAGCAACACACATGCTGGGGCACAAATTGAGAGACAGTTAGTTATCAGAAATGTTGACAGTGCCTCTCATAGCACCTTGCTGTTTGTTGGGTGCTTCTTCCAGCGTGATCCTGATTATGTGGCCATAGGTAAATAATTTATGTTCTGCATTGGATTTCTGGGCCTGTGCCTGCAGCAGTTTCTGACTGTTCTCTTAAAATAACACCTCTTCCTCAAACTCATTTCTTCTGCTCTGTGAGATCTCTGTCCTGCACTAAAGGAAAACAGGAATCTGATCGTTGCAAAGAACCTTAAATGAACTCCTGCAGTGTAAAGAAATTTTATAAAATGCAGTCATAATGCACAAATACAGCCAAATTAGCATGGTCTTGCCAGTACATAATCACTCACTTTCAACCTGTCTTTAGTCAACAGCTAATCCTTATTCTCACTCTTACAATAGATTCAACACCCACTGGCAATCAAGCAGTTAAACATAAAAATTAAAGCTAAATATTTTCAGTCATCACATCCCTGTGAATTCCCAATTTCAGACTATGACTACCAGTTACTTTACAAGTCATGTGTTCCACACTGTGGTGTTTAATTAGAGTTATTCAAGCTATTAGTTATTTGCACTGGTAGAAAAAAGGAAGATTAAAAATCAGGAAAAAAAGTACACACAGTTCCCAAGGCAGGTTGAAAGGGTTGAATGAAGCACATATTTTTTCCTTACACACTCCTGTGCTCCCATGAATTTGATGCAGTTGTCAAACAATGTCACTTTGACACATGGTAGCACCAGATAATCAGATTACAATGAAAAACAATAAAAAGGGAATTGAGCTGGGTCATTCTTGACCCACTTTGTCATTCACCCTGGGGAACTGTCGAAGGTATCTGATGACAGAGCAGCCAGCGGGCGATGTCCTTGAATAACTCAGCAGCTGCGTCAAATGAAAGTCATCTCTGCTTTCCTTCTACTACAGTATTTTCCATGCAAATCTCATGTCTGCTACATATTTGTCCTTCCCTGCCACTGACCCTTTCATAGCCTCAAAAAGGAGAAAAACTGTAGATGCAAAAGTGAAAAAAACATTCTCACCATTGGGAAAGTGCAAGAGAGTTTCATTTTCTTTAATAACTGAGTATAGTCTTAAGGTTATTAGATAAAATTCAAGATACCTTTGGTATCTCTGGACTTGATCAGGTATCTGTTTTCCTCCAGGCAGTACAAAGAATTGCTGCTTCATTAGGCATACAACCAAGATGGGGTATTTTGCTTTTTTTTTCCCCTTAAGAAATGAACTTAGGTTCTTTTTAGTGTCTCAATGTAATTCTCATTCCCAAACCTTGTTTTACTTGAAGTCCCACACATCCCACAAGTGACACATCTGAAAACCAATGTCCAACTATCTAAAGAAACCCCTACTCTGCTCCTACCTGCAGCTGTCTTTGTGAAAGACATGCCTATACCTGAGATTTTTGAGTAGCCTTTCATAAATCCACAAGCACATTGAAACAACTACTACTGTCTATGTTTATAAAACGGGAATTATTTGTCCAAGCAGTATTGAGGCTGGGTAATGTCCTTACTGTGGTGTCCCATGCCTGAGAGTCTCAGAACCTCAGACTGAAATTGCCTAAAGCAATGTGGAGTGATCTTGGATTACCAGCATAGCAAACAGTTCGTAAAAAAGGCTAAACTTACAAGGCTCTGAATGATCTAGGATCAGAAAACTGAAAAAAAAGATGAAGAAAAAAGAAGAGATCATGTACTGTATTCCCCAGAAAACAGTGATTTGTTCCTTCCTTCTTATGATCTTAAAGCTTTCTTTTTCTAGTTCAAACTAGCTAAATAAACAGTGATCTCCCCCACTCTACTACATTTTATTAATGAAAAATTACAATTTTTCTTTTTTTCCATTCTCCCTGCCACCAACGATTATTCTTTCCCCCATCACCTTAAAATTCGTTGCAGTTCATTTTGTCACTTTAAAGTTTTTAATTCTAGGTGGTCTGTAAGGCATGCTAAGTGTCCCACCACCTTTTCTTTTGTTTCTAAACATCTTTTATTCCATTCATTCAGATGTTCACAGTTGATATTATAACCATTATGTCTGCTTTCTGTCACTAGTTTGTTGATCATATAACGTGTCCCCACATAGATACTTAAACCCTAGCTGTATCATCAGAAAGTATATAAAACATAGATCTAAACCTCTATGTCTTGCTAATCATGTGGCTGAAGAAAGAGAAGCTGAGTAATTATTGCATCAAAGCCTTGCTTCCAATATTTACAGATGAGTATGTTCCACTTTTGTCAATGCTACAGCTGACCGATAGTTTCCAAGAGAAAATATTTTTTGGAAAATAGTTTTATTTCTCACTTCGGTACCTGAGTAAGAATTTTTCTTTAATAAATAATGTTTGCTGGTTTGCTTCCTAATTATTTTTCTTAGATCCTTCTGGCAAGGAGACATCCAAGTCCCCACTGTTTCCTACCCAATTCTCTTGTGCACTTCACAAAGGCAGTTCTTCCATGCAGAGCATACCCGGGAGATATTCCAGGTGAGACTTTTCTATTTAAAGATTACTGAAGGAAAAAATGTTAGATAGACCAGGAGGGATTTAGCAGCCTCTGGAGATCCTAAATAGCATTTTAATTCTTGTTCAAATTGGAATCCAATAAACTTTTTTAGGAGTTAGGTATTTGGTCAAGCCTCACAAATTTCTAATTTTCCCTTTCTCAGCTTATTTAATAAGGATATCTTTATACATAACTAATAACTAACTTTCAGCTGGATTAATTTAACAATACAATGCAAACTGGCTAGAGACTGTCTCTCCTTCATGGAGAGATGTCAGTCAACGAGACACAATCAGACTTTGCATATGAAGTCATGCCCTATCCTCCAAAGGTACAGTTTCTGGCTGACGTTAGAACTTCTCAGAGGCACTTATAAAAGCTCGTACTGAATGGGAGGGGGACTATGCAGAAAGTCCCTGACAGGCTTGAGAAGTGAGTTCCTGTGAATCTCCCAAGGCAAACTGCAAGGTCCTGCATCTGGGTTGGGACAATCCCTGGTATCAATATAGGTTGGGAGAAGAAGGGATTAAGAGTAGCCTGCCGAGAAGGACTGGTGGGTTTTGGTCAATGAAATATTGGACATGAGCTGGTAATGTGTGCTTGTAGCCCAGGAAACCAATCACATTCTGGGATGCAACAAAAAAAGTGTGGTCAGCAGGTCAAGGGTGGTGATTCTACCCTTCGGTTCTACTCTCATGAAATTCTGCTTGGAGTATTGCATTCAGCTCTGAAGTCCCAAATACAAGAAAGACATGGACCTGTCAGACAAGGTCCAGAAAAGGGTCATGAAAATGATCATTCTGATAAAAAAAGAAGAGTTTGAGAGATTTAGTGTTGCTCAGCCTGGAAAGCAAAACGTTCCAGAATGACCACAATATGACCTTTCAACATACGAGAAAGAAGTAGAGAGAATTTTTACTAGGACATGTAATGACAGGGACCAATTTTTGAACTAAAAAAGGGCAGGTTTAGACTGAACATAAGAAAGACATTTTTTATGATGAATGTGGTGAGACACTGGAACAGGTTACCCAGAAGAGTTGTGGATGCCCCCTCTTTAGAATTGTTCAAGCCAGGTTGGATGAGGCTTTGAGCAATGTGGTTTAGTGAAAGGTGTCCCTGCTCATGGCAGGGGTGTTGAACTAGATGATCTTTAGAAGTCCCTTTCAGCAATCATATAATTCTATGATTCTATGACTAGTCTCACAACTCTAACTAGTCTAAAGCCTTCTTTAGTCGATAAGACTTATGCATTCTCACACGTAGTCAACAAACATACATTACTTCTTTCTGCTACAGTATCTGGTTGTTCTCCTCAGAATTTCTCCATGCTAGACTTAGTTACTAAATGCAGAATCATATAATTACTTTGGTTGGGAAAGTCCTGTAAGATTATCAAGTTCAACTGTCAGCCCAACACTGTCAAATCCACCACTAAACCATGTCCATAAGTACCACATCTACACTTTTTTTAAATACCTGCAGGGATAGTGATTCAACCACTTCCCTGGGCAGCCTGTTCTAATGCTTGACAAACCTTTCTGGAAAGAAGTTTTTCCTAATCGCCAGTCTAAACCTCCCCTGATACAACTTGAGGCCATTTACTCTTGTCCTATTACTTGCTACTTGGGAGAAGAGACTGGCCTCCAGTTCACTCCAACCTCCTTTCAGGTAGTTGCAGAGAGTGTAAGTCCTTCCCTCAGTCTCCTTTTCTCCATGCTAAACAACCCCAGTTCCCTCAGATACTCTTCATAAGACTTGTTCTCGAGTCCCTTCACCAGCTTTGTTGTCTTTCTCTGGACACGCTTCAGCACCTCAATGTCTTTCTTGTTGTGAGGACCCAAAACTGAACATGGGATTTAAGGTTTGGCCTCACCAGTGTTGAGTACAGGGGCACCATCACTTCTCTACTCCTGGTGGCCACTCTTTTGCTGATACAGTCCAGGATGCTGTTGGCCTTCTTGGCCATTTTCCTTCTTCAGCCATTTTCTGCTCAAATTGCCTTTTACCTTCTGTAGTTTTCACTTAACATGCTGTTACATGAGGAAGTTTTGAATGCAAATAATTTTTTATTCCTATTCATCTGCAGTTAACATAATCTTATTCAGTCATCTTTTAAAAATGTTTTATTTTGCTACCGTCTGCAACATGAACACTTGCACACCTGAAAATAACTAGTGCTTTATGAGAATTGTTATGAAGAAAAAGGGAAGTAATTTTGTATTTTGTGGTGCTTTGAAAACCTATCTCCTTTCTTTCATAAACTGATTCAGGAAAAATTCAAAATAAATGGATGCATAAAGCTATTCACACGCATTCAAAAGGCAACTCAGAAAGTTTCAAGTGAAATGAATCCCATGTGGCAGAATTATATGATGGTTGACCTAATAGATTCTAGTGTTTCCTAGGAAGCTGTTATGTTTTATTATGCAAATCTACAGGAATATGGATTGTTGACCAAATAGACTCTTCTGAAGCTGCTATCAAGTCAATGAGTACTTAGGAACTCTTCAGAATGCACATGACTTATGAAGCAGACAATAAGAGCTTGTTTGGAACACTATTGTCTATTGTGCCAAGGGATTGTGGTGCTCATACAAGCATAATTTATCTTTTTTTAATTTGTTTATAAATTCATATGCTATCTTTTCCCATATTTTTCTTTTCAATAATCTAATAATTGATTCCACTTTTTTTTTTCTTTTAAACTATCAACAAAAGAGTGGCTTGATGTAAATGCATTTAAACAAAAACACTCTCAAATAATGACAACTTTTTTTTTTTCACAATAATATCAAGAAGTTTCAAAGTATGTATTCCAAGAGGCCCGGAAGTGATTAGATGATAAGTGTTATAATTCAATATCACAAAGTATCCAAGTATACACTCAAAATATTCAGCATGCTTAGTCAGAATTGTCAAAGACATTAGTTCTTTTTCAAATAGCATCCTGAAAGGTTTATATTCATTTGCTCTTTGCTGGGAACAGTGTAATACGGAGTGTTAAGAAGAGGGCCTTGCAATCAGACTGTGACTGTGTGGCAAAAAGCTGTCAGCTTGCTTTCAGCTGTTTCACTCGGGGCCAAATAGGAGGACTGAAGAGAGAAGTCTTCCTCCTCTTCATAAAGGCAACAGATGATATCCAGATGGGGAAGGATCTCTGGAATGTAGAGTTTGGGAAAATATAGTAAGGAGGAAAATGATAGCATAAACAGAGATCAGAAGTTCCTGACAGACCTAGGCTTCAGATGGTCTAAAAAGTAAAAGGCTCTTCCTAAGGTTGCAGAGGGAATTATTAAGAACTTATTGCAAGTGTTTAAGACCCAGAAAACTGTTAGCTGGAGAACGAGACTGAATAGAAGAACCCACTTTTCATCATTTGTGCACAGGCACAAATTGAAATGCAAGAAACTGCCGAAATGTATGGAAAAACCTTTTTTTTTTCCTTTTTTTTTTTGTAAAAAAAAAAAGGATTGAGCATTGGAACAGATTTCCCAGCAAAGTTGTGGGGTCACAAACAAAGCATAATTGCACATAGGACTGAGAAACCTGCTCTAGCTGAGCATACTTTGAGCATGTGTTTAGACTGTGTGATCTCCAGAGGTGCCCTCCACCTTCAATAGTTCAGTGATTCTGTGGTTAGAACAGCATACTAAGGCAAAATGCTTTCCTTTGAATATTAACCTGTCCCTGTACTATTTGCTCTATGTCAAGCATTTGTGACTAGTTTGTGTTCCAGTAAGACTTATTTTTCAAGATTTGCAGCCCTCTTAGGAACAGTTATGCTGATTTATTAATAACTTTTACTGTTGTTTAGAGTATTTTTTGCTAAATTTTTCTTCAGGGTTATGCAGTTTGTTTTAAAGATTTGCTTTCTCATTTTAATCTTTTTTTTTTTAGTACAGTAAAGGTTTATATTCTCAGACTGTAATAGAAAACAGTGATGGATCTTTAAATGCATCAAGATTATCTGGCACCTGTAATTAGTTACCATAGGGAGCTAACAACATTATCATTACTCTAATTAATAAACTATATTTTCCTACCTGAGCTTACAATGTCCATTTACTAATGCCAGTGCTGATAATCTGTGATGGCCACCCTGGTGTTCTTCCATTACCTGTTGTAATAAGGCTCTCCATTGCAGCCTTCTGTTGCTGTTGACTTGCATTACGATGCCAGCTTAATTACTAAACTACTAAAATGTACATGCTCATATATGCTTGCAATGGTGAATTCCTTCCTTTAAGTACCTAATAGCAGCATAAACCGAATGCTTAGAATGTACTAGCAAAACAAAGGGAGGAGGAAATATCAAGTTTTTCTTTCAGTCACTTTGTAGCATTTGATGGGGTGACATTTGACCCTACGAACTCTAATTTTGACATAGATGAGACATTTTCTCAAGAAAAATCAATACTTCTAATTAGGAATTATTGTCACAAGCCTTCTTTTTCCTCCATTTCCACATTTCTGGGACAGACATATCAACTGGACAATTCACCTGGACAAGCTGGAAAAGTTGGCCTATGTGAACCTCATGAGGTTCAACAAGGCCAAGTGTAAGGTCCTGCACCTGGGTTGTGGCAATCTGCATTATCAATACAGGCTGGGGGATGATGTGATACAGAGCAGCCCTGCAGAAAAGGACTTGGGGGTGCTGGTGGATGAAAAGCTGGATTTGAGCCAACTGCATACTCGCAGCCCAGAAGGTCAATCATGTCCTGGACCGCATCAAAAGAAGCAGGTCCAGAGAGGTGATTCTCCCCCTCTGCTCTGGTGAGACCTTACCTGGAGCACTGAGTCCAGCTCTGGAGGCCTCAACACAGCAAGGACATAGACCTTTTGGAGCAGGTCCAGGCGTGGTGACCTAGATGACCTTCAAAGATCCTTTCTGACCCAACACATTCTATAATTCTGTAAAGTGGCAAATGTAGATTAGAAAGTTGGATGTTACTTGTAACTCATACCATTAATATATTGGATACAAAGAGCACTTTATAGGTAATGGCAGGGTATTCACATATACCCAGGAGTTCAACTTTAATCAAGATAATCCACCAAAGACAGGAAAAATGCTTACTGTTCCGTGCAGATCACATTTTTCTAGTGGTATGTCCTGGGTTTGAGCTGAAACTCAGTCCTATTTAGTGATTTTTACTTTCCAGTTTAGTCTCTTCTAAAAGGCTGCACTTTCTGAAGTTAGCAACATGTTTTTGCAGACAGTGTGTGCTACTGGCAGTGATAACACCTGATGTTTGCAGTTACTGCCTGGGACTGGTATGCAGACAGGCTCTTGCTTTTACTTATTCCTATAATGAACAAGGCCACTGGTGGCTCTTGTGTGCCAGGCTGGGGGTGCCGGGTAGTAAAGGGGGGTCACAAGGAAGTAAAAGGTGGCACCTCCGGGATATAGACAGGACAGGTGACCAACGAGAGTATTCCATCCCATATACGTCATATTTAGTATAAATTAAGTGAGTTTCTGCCTCTTCTGCAATGGCCGGTGTCCAGAGAGGACTCCATCTGACCTCCTGCATTTGATCTGGATCCTGAGTTCCCGAATCCAGCTCCCTGTATCCAGCTTCCGCCACTGCTGAGCCTGGGGCTTCCCCAGTGTCTCCTACTCTGCAGCACCAGTGGTGATTGCTATCGGGGGAGGTAGTGGGGTTTGATATTGGGCTATTATCTATAATTGTGTATAGTTCTTTAGTTTTATCATTCCACTATTATTTTCTATTATTATTGCTTCATTAAAGCAGTTGTATTTTTTTTTTCTTCTCTAACCTGAAAGTCTCTCTGCTTCATTCCCTTTTCCTTCCCATTTTGAGGGGGAAAGAGGGGGTTAGAGAGCATCTGTCTGTGTTAGAGGCCGGCCCAGCCCTAACCCTTGACACGGTATCAGGCCATTAATATGCTATTAAGAGGTGTAGAATGACAGATTGTTGCATGGGATGAGTATGTGGATTTGTACCTTAACCATGATGGAGGTTTATAACACTTTTCCTCAGAAATGTACTTCTAAACAACTTTTTGTATAGATTTATAGCTTTCAGACTGAAAATTTAGAGGCACTTATTTCTAAAGAGATGGAAAACAAGATCTTTTATTTTATGATCTTTTTTTTATGATATAAATTAAGACCTTACATGAAGGTGTATCAAAAGAGCAAGCTCCTTAATGGATGCACAACAACTGTTTGCAACAAAGCTAACAGATCTTGCCCATTCTTCAGCAACATATTGCAATTCAGAGTGTGAAAAAAAAAAGTTAAGACACTGAAAAGAATTTGCTGAATGCCTAACACTGTGAATTTGGCATAGTATATTTTTCCCTCCTCTTCAGTTTCAGTAATGAATTGTTCAATTTTAAACTCTATTTTACACGTCAAGCAAATTAATGTGAGGGGGGGGGGGAAAGCCCAAACCTGTAATGGACTGCAAAGAATTTATTTAAACCCTACTTCACATATTTTGTTGTTTTATTTTGACAGAATGGCTGTCATCTTTCCTTTTCAATTCAGAAAATGAAAACTATATGTTCAATTGATTGGTTTCAACTGAGTACTCGATAACTTAGTGTTTCCTTGTTTACTAGATCATCTCAGATGCTCTCAACCTCGCTTGCTTTAACTTTCGCCTCTTTCCTCTCCTAACACAACACAAAGAGTAATTTAGCTCATTTCATCTAATCATTTTCACTTCGTCATGAGCAGTCCTTAACTGTAATTGGAATATCAGTCCCATAAAACTGTGAATGCTACTGCTTTTTTTTTTTTTTTTGTAATTACACTGCCACTATTTGGAAACTGGTTCCTTTTTTGTTAGATGAATTTAAAAATTTAAATACAGTGTTAAATGATTAATCTCAAACTATATAAACTCAGCAAAGCCATATTTGGTAAAGTCATTAAAATAAATATAACAGCAGACCAGACATAATATTGGCCTTACACCTTTACAATTAAATTCCCATTTACTTCACTGGATATCCTGATGAATCACATTTATGCTGAAGAACTATCAGCTGACACACAACAGTTCACAATTATGTATAGATGACTAAACACAAAGGTCAGAAAACCACACACTAAATTGCTTTCTTTACCTTTAAACGTTCAAATGTTGAAAAGCATTAGTCAAGTATGCTTCTTAATAAGACGTTAATAAATCTGAATGTCAAAACATTTAAAAAATGAGATCTGTTTTCTTTCTTCCCAATACTCTTTTATTCTAAGAAAAGAAACTGAACCTTAGGCAATCATTTCATTATGGATTTTATGAAAACAAATACATCTTGATTAGTTTGAAACAACAACCTAAGTCATGTGGCACTGCAATTTGTATCTTCAGAGAGTACCATCTGGTGTTAAAAATTCAATACTGCAAAGACTGAAGCTACTTTCATCTGGTTAAGTGGCTTTAAGATTCTGATTAAAATTTTCTTTTTTTTCTTGGCTACTGGTGATGACAACTTCCTTCTGTCTGTTGCAAGGAAAATTATTTCATGGAGAAAGCAATGCATACACACACAGTGCTGATGTAAGAGTGTGAAAGAGTCTGACTAAAAGCAGTAAGAGATTTCTCAACCTAAGTGTACTTCTGGACTAGACAAGAATAATTACAGAGATGCTATTTCAAAGTTTTTAGACTTTTTTTTTTTTTTAATGATCCAACAGGAGAAGAAACTTGTTTCAAATTAGTTGTTGCCACATGTCACACTTTGCTGAATTTACTCTGTTCTTGTTGGTTTGGGCTTCATTTCAGAACTCCTGCATGACTTTGAAACAGATACTTAATTTCAAGTTCCTTTTAGTTTTCTCTGTCTCTTAACATTTGCCCTCCAACTACAGCAACAGCACACAGTGCAACATGTTACTGCACAGCAGAGTTACCAACTCAATTGACTAAAAGCATCCCAGACTGTTTTGGCAAGTGCCGGTGGTTAATGCAGTTTGGCTGTTCAGAGTATAAACCCCAGAATTCTACAGATCTGTCCTGATGGTTGCTCACGTTGTTGGTAGAAATCACACCGAGTGAGGTAATTACCGACTGTTGTGTTCAGAACATGCAGTGCAGGGTTGTGTTCACACATTTCCAAGAGATGATCCTTTTTGTTTCTAAAATGGGTCCCTGTTATCAAGCTTGCTAAGTCTGAATAGGACATGCTGTTCTCTCCAGCAGCACCACTGTAAGCTGCTTATCTGCACCCTGCATTTAGTTCTAATGAAGGAAAGGGAGTAACACCAGTGCATGGATGTATAAATGTAATAATTAGGCTTATGGTCACAGTTCAGTAGTTTAGGACATGTTTCTGTTCAGGAAGAAAGCTCTTGTTTTCTCTTTGAAAATAACATTACCAACCACTAAAATTGGTTGGTTATTCTGTCCTGTTCACTTGGTAGTTTTGAGACCAACTTTGTTCTTGTTCCCACCAGCAAATGGATACAGGGACGACATTCATGTCACTAACTACGGGTACTTGTGCACTATTTTTCTCCTGTTAGATAATGAGGATATGTAAGGCACGGTGTGTATGAGTAAATTATATTTTTCCACTGAAAATGAAAGGTACTCAGGTAGAGATGTCTGCAACTGTAGCCTCCATATTTAAGACCCATATTGTCTCTGAACCTTTAGGCACCCAGTTTATCTTCTGTTTCTTACCTCCAACGTGGATGTAACAGATGGTATTATTTTCTGTCTGTGTTATGTTCCTATTCTATTCCTGTCTATATGCACACTTATGAATGAATTTCAACCTGTCAGCCTTGCAGAACACTCTGCAAAGAACACGAGTATTGCAAATAGGTACTGATACACATTGGCATCATTTGTTCATTTATCCCAAAGCAATCATACCACATACAGCTAACGTGTACAGACATACCAAATTAAAGGGCAGTCTGCCACACATCAATCAAAACTTTAATATATCACTACCTCTCAGCTATTCCATTCTCCCACAAATCTGTTCCCTCGCTTAAATCAGCTCATGGCACAGACACATCATGGAAAATCATTCAAAAATTGAACTTAGTGCTTGAAGATCTGTGCTGCACTGAAGTCATTTTACAGTATACTGAGATTAGGGGTTTTTTCTGATTCTTAGGACCTGCTCAGCAAGGAATTAATTTGCTGTGCAGTAAGGATCAATGCTTGTTTGAAAGATAGCTGTCTGTTCAACAGTATAACTATGTCCTGTTCATGAAAAAATTCTAAATATTTTATTTCTTTTGAATTTAGCTGAAAAAACAAAAAGAGTTATATATAGAACATGCTTTCCCTAAAGTTGATACTTCAATTGTTGTTGAAGTATCATAGGTAACACATTTTACTCTCTGCATTTACAGGAAGAGGATTGTGTTGTTGATCTACCTCCTACTTTCCCCTAGTATTTCTTAGGAGCTTTGCCAGGAGGGAACTGCATCTCAAAGAATTATTGATCATTTTTTTCCTCTCTGTTTCACATGTCCCTGCTCAGAAGGATTTTTTTTTCTGACCAAATGATGGGTTTAAGTTATTACTCCTACATCTAGAAGCCAAGGATCCTTCTAATCACCACCCATCATATATATCTCTCCCAAAAGAAAAGTACGTAGATAGGCATCATGCTGGCTGTAAAGTATTTACAAGGTTCATACTTTTCCTCGTGGTCTTCCATGAAAATTCTGGTGCCAGCGTGGTTTTGATTTGACTCTAGATACTTTTAAAAGCTTATTTAGCCATGTAGCATAACATCAGCCGAAGACTTGGGAGATATCTAACGAGATTTAGCTAATCAGATACAGATTTATGCATTTCAGTTACCGCTTCTCCATAGTCTCTAGAGAGAAATGGACAATCCTGCAGTAAAATTAATCTTACCTACTTAAAGCAGTTATTAAAAAAATCTTCATTCACCAGGGAGATCGACAAGAACAGGCAAGAGAGGCTAATTCAGACACAGTCACAAATTTGTGACTCGCCTTTAGCAAGTTGTTTTGCCCTCATATTTCCCCTGTAATTTTTAGTGTCAACTTTGCTTAATATGGGGTCTCCGTTCCTCTGAATTTTCTACTAATAACACTATCATAAATAACTTTAGTGCTCCTAATTTGGCCATGCCTTTTAGAAGAGTATCTATTTTTGTTTATAACTACAATTTCTTTAATTTATTTTAACAAGTGTCCTATATTTCTTTATTTCATATTGCTGTTACAAGAAACTTTGTTCAGGTGGTTGATAAGCTTTGTGCATCCTCCTGAATCAAGTTTCTTCTGTAGTCAGATTCTCTTGCAAGCAGTCGAATGAATTGAGATGTCTTCTCTGATTGTTTTCTTCCCGTAGCACTAACAGAGTGCAGCTTCGGGTATGGTTAGTTCCACAGGCTTTAAGACAAATGCTAAAATAATAATATAATAGCTTCTTATGTCACTTTTCTTCATCTCTGTGAAAATGACATCGAAAACTATGTGCTTCCCCCCTCTTGCCTATCCATCTTGATTTTTCACTATTTACCTTATGATTGAATACTTCATTAATTCTGAGTACATAGTGTTTATATATTGTTTTGTTTTGTGCTGCCGTCTGTCTTGTTCTGCTGGGTGAAACACTTGAAGACAAGAGTTTCTCTCACAGTTTAGAAAGAGGCTGTGTTCTGCTGATGCAATACATAGGTTGTAAAACACAGTGTTCTGCATGAGTTATACACCTACCAGAAAAATTGAGGTATAGACACTGATTAGCAAAAACTAAATATTTGTATCACTGTGTCTCTTTCAGGGATGAGCAGGAAGCTGAAAAAATCCTAGATCTCTTACCTATTTCTTAGGCCATTAACTAAAATAAGAAGTTTTAAGACCATTGTAAATGTGGCTGAACAGGATCAGAGTTCTGAATAAGCCTCATTTTACTACTGACTTTTAACCTTTAATAATTTTGTCAAGTTTTTATACAGCGTGACAACTATTTCCTTACATATTTTCAGATGCTTCTCCATTTCAAAATTTGCTCATGGTTGCACTGCTGACCTTTAAAAAAGGCGGATTACAGGAATGCATTAACAGCTTATGTAAAGAAGCACTGTCAGTTGTAGGCATATTTAGTTCTTTAGGAAGCCATGTGTAACAAATATGTGATGGATTAATATTGCTAATAATAGAGTTTAAAGAATTCTCTCCTTTCATGCCCTTTCCCCTGTAAAAATGCAAAGAAAGAGAAGCTTTAGTCATATATAATTCTGTCACCACTGAAAGGAAAAAAAATTGACTCAAGGCTGTTTCCTTTACAGTCAGAAGTCCAGCTGTCCAGTCGGACCTTCTGAGCTACATGGGAGCCATGACCCTTGTGGAAGAAGAGGTCTCCATGCTCAGGTTTGTTTTGGGGAAACAGAGCAGGGTTAAGCTTCACCAAACCCAGGTTCTCCTCCTGTCACTTGAAGGTAGTGTAACCTCAGGGAAGACACCTGAGTTCTCAAAATTTTTGCTTGCACTCCATTTGCACTTTATATTCTTTTGAGCAGGCAGACATTCTTTATAGCCTTTGTATTGTGCGTGTTTGGATGACACTTCTGCAAGACTACTCCAATGTGATATTTCAAATGTCAGCCGAGAAGAGCATGTGTATTTCAACTGTTTCTCTTTATAATCTCAAAAGTCTCAAGGGGGTTTTAACTATTGTTTTTATTTGTTCTTTAAAGAGCGTTCAGATTGATAACTGCCATACTCACATGTGTCACTGTAGAAAACTGACATGACAGTTAATTAGCTTTGTGAACTTCTATGTTTTTCATCATTTAAAGCTATATGTGTATTTCATGTTTCACACTTGGACCCTGGAGATACTCACCTGAAGTGCCTGGAGAGTTGGAAGCTCAGGAAAAAAGAAATTTTAACCAAATGTCAACAGGTTTAGTCTTTTTCATCACTGCTGTTTGACTGCACCCATAGATAGGAGAAAAAGAAAAAACAAAGACGAGTTAGAGTGTGCAGATGCACTGGTGCAGCGGCTGCCTGGAACTGATGGGACTACCCATAGATTTCTTGCAGTCATTAGGATGGGTTGAAGAAGAAGCTTCAAGGAAACTGGGCAGAATCAGAACAAAATGTACTACTGTATCTTTCAAGGGAGAGAACTGAAACCTGCCTGTCCCATAGCTTGATCCATTTTAAGTAGTACAGGTGTATTAGTGTACTAGTACTAGTATTAGCTTAGTGGGGTAAGGAAGAGAGAAAGAGCAGGTTCTGCTGAAGAATATCAAAATCAAGAGAAGGTGTCTGAAACAAAGAGGGTGTTTTAGACCTAGCAGACAGTATTTGTATCTGAGTTACTGCAGCAGAGAACAAAGTGCTGTCAGGGATTAGGAAATGTGTAAATCAGAATGGAAACAGGCAGCTTGAGGGACCAGAGATAACTGCAGCTGAAAATGTGAATTTGCTAAAGAGAATTCTTTTAGGGAGACCATTTTTTTCAGGGCACTCGCAGGCTGTCTCTACTGTTATATTAAAACAGATCAGGGCACAGACCTAAGCACCGATACATTATTGCATGTACCCAGACTTAGTTTTATTTAAGGGCAGAGAGCATAACCAGAATGTTCAGAGTAATGATTAATATTTTAATGGTGATTTGGAAAAGAATTAGAAAATCATTTCAGTCAGAACTTTTAAATACTAAATATAGAAAGGACAGTCAGCTCTGTGGAAGAATTGGGATGATTTGATAAATCAAATACCACTATTTTAATCTATCTGTCTAAATCTGAGAAGGTCCTAGTAATCTTTGTCAAAAAATAAATATTTTGCAGAAAACAGTGACTGTGGAAAGGATATATTTTGCTGGTATCTAAGAAGCTAATAGGGTTTCCTTCTGAACTGATGTAAAAATCAGGGCTAGTGAATATCTTGGAAATATGAAGAGGATTTTTTATTGTAATAACAAAGTAAACTTTGTCAATTAAACTCTTCAAAGAAGTATTCTAAATTGATAAAATACTATTTTTCAGCTACCTGGTGAATAAACAGAGTTAGAGCTATTCCACAAACTGATTTCTATGGTAAACATGCCTCGGTCAAACACCAAGGGATTTTTCAGTAAAACATGCAAGATTTAGCGTCGATACATGGCACTGAGATAACGGAGAGATGGAGTTCATCCTGAAAAGTTCTTGGTAAAATGATATGAGAAAATCAATGCATTATGAATTGCTATCAGGTTGGAAAGCAACGTGTTTATGGACAGCAGTGCGGCTGAGGACACAGAAGGATGTGTATCTTTTTAAGGTTTACAAGGGAAGGATGCAGAAACTGCAGAACGGTTGTAACCAACTCAACCAAAAGAAAGCTAAAGCAAAGTGAGAGGCCAAAAATATGTCCCAGCTACCAGCAGACAAATCATAGCAAACTGTAGTTTGGAGCTTATGCTCACTGCTGGGACTTAGTTATTTTCTGACGAGTTACAATCTTAGTCCGAGATCAGATTTATAAGATGCTGAATTTAAGAGAACTCAAGCATCAGAGTTTAGAGATTACTATTGAAAACTTGGGCTCTAACTTGTTGGTGCCCTGTTCATTCCCACCAGAGCTTTACAGCCCACAGTGAAATCCTTATGAGTCTTCTTTTCTTCTCACACTAAAAAGAAGCAGCACAACTCTGTTGGAGAATAAAATAGCTTACTTGTAAAATATTAGAATTAATTGTGGGAATGCTTAAAATTACAATGAATCACAATTTGTTTTGTCTTAAAATTGACGTTTCTTAGTAGGAGTATCTAGACTTTCTGAAGCTTTAGGCCCAGATTGAGGACTTTTACGTAAGTACTGATTAACTTAGGCTGAGGAAAGATCCTGTAACCAGTGCTAATTGAAAAAGATAAGAACAACAGAAACTGCATCCTCAAGACAAAGAAAAGAATGCCCACCTGGAGCGAGAGAAAGGATCCAATGAGGAACAAAAAGACCTCAGACTCAAATATTACTATTGGACTGAATAATTTTGTGAGGGGAGGTGAACCTGGATTATCAGGGTATAATTGCCCAGGGATTTGTTCAGAGCCCCTCCCAGCAGGCCCCAGCTTGAGCTGAAATAAACCGATTCTGTGGCAGAACCATGGTCTAAACCCTTCTTTATAGTTGGGACCTAAGACCGGATCCAGCTGCACCTAGACTCCTCTCCGTGAGGAAGTTTAGAAAGCAAGGAGGTCCAGTCTGAACCTCACAACTTGGCATGAGGGTCCTTGCTGACTCTTCTGTAACAAACTCTTAGCACCAATCCCAACACCACAACACGCTAGTGCAACAAGAATACACCAAAGCAAAACTTACGCTGCATTTACAGAGTATACTTCAATGAGGATTTCCCTGGTTATCCCCAAAGTTCCAGAAAGGCATGCAGCAACTACAGCTGAATACAAAAAGTCACACACAGAAGTCCTGACATTCAAGTCCTCTGTGATTTCATGAAATTATTGGGAAACTATGTGCTCTGGCCCTTTATTTAACATTGGATTTGTTTGAGACATTTTTTTTTTCTTGTGGTGCCAGAAAAATATGTTCAGTGAACGTGTTGCAGAGGTCTTGTTCATTACCCTGGCAATGCAGTGATGCCCAGTGAGCATTTCACTTGCTGTCCTCAAGCATGCAGAGGTGGTTGTTGTGGCAGCTTGGTTGTACATAAAAAAGGGACTTTACAGACTCTTTTATAAGGTTGTGACTTTTTTGTGTGTGTCTGTATCTCTCATCTCAGGATGAAAACCTTTAGTTGTTACTATCCTCCTACCATGATCTGTACCACTTTTTTTGTTGCTATCCCCACTAGCTAAAGAATATTAATGCTGTACAGAACTGACATTGTCAAACCACTGCTTTATTGCTAATTGTTAATGATGTCTGTAATACTCCCACCTAATCACAATAATCTGTAACCATTAGGTCTTTTTCTGCTACATTGACGTTTATAAGATACTTCTGAATTTTCTTTCCTTCTAAACTTTGCTGGTTTGGGTCCGCTAACCTCCTATATATGAGTATAGTTTCACTTTTATTAGAATTCCATCAAATGCTATCATCAGAGAATCTGGCTACGTATTTGTCATTCATTCAATCTCTCTAGTCAGTCTGGCTTTTATTGTCTCCAGCTAATTTTATGTAGGGCTTTGGCATTATCACAGTTGTGCATTTATATCTTTCCCTCTTGAAATCTCTGCTGGTTTCTCAAAGCTTTAATTATCTGACTCTTGGATTGTGATGGGTACACTATTTTATGCTTAGCATCTCTGAAAATGTTATGAACTCAGTAGTATAAGATCAAATAATTCAGTATTTAAACAGATTTCACTAGTCAATTGCTCAATAAAATTGGATTTATATTCATCCCTGAACGTGAGCTATAGAAGAAATATTGTCTTTGTACATAACTGATGACTGAAACCATTAGAGAAATATAAATGTAAAATCTTTTCTTCATAAGTTTCAGATCAGAAATCTTTGTGACAAAAAAGAGAGAGAGAAGTGATGAGATTATGGATTTCAAAAAGCTCAAAAATAAACTAGTACATGTTAATGATATCAAAGGATATTTCACCTGATTAAGGTTGCTTTCATGCAGTAAACAGTCATCCAAGGATGTCTTTGTATCAATTCCACTGGATTATTTAAAATTTTCTACAAAAGGTGAAAATATAGCCCAAGATAAACCAAACTACTCTAAACTTTTCCTGTCATCTCCTTAGAATCACATCAAAGAAAAATTTTCTTTTGCTACCCTTTGGATAAGAACAGTAAAGTACTTTTACCTTTTTTTTTTTTT
>NW_009714682.1:0-14124 GCF_000703405.1 Apaloderma vittatum
AACTGGGAGGTGCTGTTGACTGTCTTGAGGGGCAAGGCACCTTGCAGAGGAATCTGGATAGACCGGACCATTGAGCAATAATTAATGGGATTGCATTTAATGAGTCCAGTTGCTAGATTCTGCACCTGGGATGGAGTAACACCAGACACAGGTATAAACTGGGATGTGAGTGACTGAAAAGCAGCCCTGTGGAAAGGGATCTGGAGGTGTTGGTTGTCAGCAGCTCAGTACAAGTCAACAGTGTGCTTGGCAGGCAAGAGGGCAAATCCCATCCTGGGGTGCATCAAATATGGCATGACCAGCCTGCCAAAAGGTTTATTTTCTCCCAATGTTGCTGTGCCCTCTCTGCATGTAGGTCTGGGCCCCACAATTTAAGAAGGATGTGGTGGTCTCTGAAGTTGTCCAGAGGAGGATGAAGGGGATGGAAAGCATGTCCTTTGATGAGCTGCTTTGGGTTTGCCTAGCTTAGAGAAAAGGAGGCTAAGAGTCTACTTCATTGCTCTCTACACCTTCCTGAGGAGGCAAGGTGGAGTGGGACATGCTGAGCTCTTCTCCCTAGTATCCAATAATAGGACATGTGGAACGGTTCAAAACTGAGTCAAGGAAGGTTTGGACTGGATATTAAGAATAATTTATTTACCAAGAGGGTAGTGAAACACTGGAACAGGTTTTCTAGAGATGTGATCAATGGTAGTCCCATGCCTGTCAGTATTTAAGATCCATTTGGACAACGCTTTTAATAACAAGCTTTAAGTTTTGGTCAGCCCTCAGCTGTTCATGCAGTTGGACTAGATGATGATTGTAAGTCTCTTCCAATTGAAATTATCCTATTCCATTCTATTCTAGTCTATGCTATGCTGTGCTATGCTATGCTATGCTACACTATGCTATGCTATTCACACCATGGATGACTTGCTGTAATATGTAGAATTTTCCTTAAAAAAGCCTTTTTTTTTAAACAAAGACATTTTTAAGGTATGAAAAGATACTTTTCCCTGCTTTTTTCTCCTCTTAAGACTAAATAGTATAATTTTCCAATAAAGCTTTCTATGACATGTAAGATTTTAGAAACTGAGCGGAAATACAAAAGAATTTGAATGGATACTGACATAAACAGTAAAGAACTTTTAGCATGCAATGTCCTCATGGGAGTCACATGAAGAAGTGATCTCATAGAGCAGGAGAGCTAAAGACATTAAAAGACATAAAAATACTGTAGTCACTGACACTTTTTCCCCTTCCTTTTAGACTGTGAATCATGCACAAAATTACAAAATCTCCAAAGATGGAGATTCCACAACCTCTCTGGGCAATGCCTATCAGTTTTTGGTCATATCCACCATTTAAAAAAAAAATACAACTCACTAGAATTTCTTATGTTTAGGTGGAAATTTCTATATTTCAAAATTGTGCTCACTGTCTCTTATCTTGTCACTGGACACTACTGAGAATCACAGAATTGTTGAGGCTGGAAAAGACCTCTGAGATCATCAAGTCCCGCCTATGACGCATCACGATCACAAAGGCTAGATCAGGGCACTAAGTGCCACATCCAGTCTCTCCTTAAACACCTTCAGGGACAGTGACTCCACCACTTCCTGGGCAGTGCATCCCAGTGCCTGAGCACCCTCTCCATGAGGAAGGGCTACCTGAGACCCAACTTAAACCTGCCCTGATGCAGTTTCAGGCCACGTCCTCTTGTCCTGTTGAGAAGAGTTTGACTCCATCTTCTTTCATGCCCATGAAGATATTTTTATACACTTAAGATTCCTCTGAGGTTTCTCTTTTCCAGACTGAACAGTCTCAGCTCTCCCAGCCACTCCTCATATGACAGATGCTTCAATTCCTTCATCATCTTCATGGTCCTTGGCTGAACTCCCTCCAGTATGTTCATGTGCTGCTTGTACTAGAATCTCAGGACTGGACACGCACTTCAGATGTGTCTTAGCAGTGCCTTACCTAATGCAGCCCAGGAAGCCTTTGGCCTGCTTTGCTGCAAGGGCTCATTTCTGACTCATGTACAACTTGGTGTCCACCTAAGGACTAAATGTAGCCAAGACATTTGTATACTTTTAAATCAAGCTGAAATTAATGTGTAGTCATCACAAATTCTAGGATCTGGAATGAGTGTCAGCACTGAGGTCCTCTTATTAAGTTTAAGCTCAAGCTTTTTGACAATATTATCAATTCTGGACTTGGCTTTAGCTTGAGGAAACTCAGCAATTTCACAAAGCTGAATTTTCAGTCAAACCTTTCTTATTTCAAAACTCAGCTTCAATCTGGAGAAAAAAAATATGTTTAATTACATATTTCAGTGAACTCTAGAATAGCAACAGACCTTAGTTAATCACCACTGCAAGCTCTGAAACACTGAGATTCATGATCATCATTTTAATATTACTTAAATTCATGGAAACAGGGAAATGCCTACAACAGAGAAAGCAGAAATGTGAATGCTTCATACAATGCTGGCAGTAGAGCAGCATACAGAACATCAAAAATTTGGTGGCTTCACTCACTATTTGAATGGAGAATATTTTAGTATTTATGCTATGTTATGAACTGTAAACAACCATGCTTTTGCTTTCCTTTTCAGAAATACTTAGTCCAAAGTAATACCTCCTTAAATCACTTTTCAATTTTAGAAAGTGGCATGAGATTTTTATTTCTTACCTATCATTACCACCCCCAGGTAGGAGTAGGACCTGCCTCTGGTCAGGGTGAGGCCAGTCAGTGCCTCTGCAATCAAGGTGTTAAAGAGGCAACCCCACTGTTCTCTTTTGCTCTTTTGGTTTCATCTTGTTTTGAGTTGTCCTGTCTTTAATGTTGGGGAGTTGTTTTTTTTTCTGTTGGAGGAGGGGGAGGTGAGACAAAAACAAAGGAATGTGGCCCTGAGAAGAAGGAGGGAGAAGGATCCCAGAGGAGAAGGAGAAGGAGCAGGCCACCAGAGCAGGAGCTTTTCCTGAAGCCTATGGTGGTTGAGATGGCAGGAAGGTGATTGCCTGCCAGTTAAGGGGATCAACAAGGGCGAGAACGTCCAGCATGAGGTGGTACCTGCACAGCCCCATGCAACAGGAGAGAGAGACCAAGCATCAGTAGGGGATGCACCTGAAACGATTCATGAGGAGTAAGGGGATTGCCTTCTGTGAGGTGAACACCATGCGGCAGGAAAGAAGAGACTGCGAGGAGTCCTCCTTCTCAAGGAGGAGCTGCCATGGAAGATAAGTAATGACCAGATGGACTGCACCCCCCACCCTCTGCCACCCTTGCATTGACTGGGGGGAGTAAGTAACCAGGTAGATAGATGGGGCGGGGGGGTGTGAAGTGTATTTGAGATCAAGTTCATAGAATGGCCTACGATGGAAGGGACCTTAGAGATCATTTTAATCCAGCCTCTCTGCTGCCAGGGACGCCACCTGTCGACTAGATCAGGCAATGCATGGGGACCGAACGGGAATCAAACTCGTGACCTTAGCGTTGTTAGCACTACGCTCTACTGACTGAGCTAACCGGCCCCCAAAGTTGTATTTATTGATGTATTTCTCTCACTATACTAATTCATAAATGGTGGTGATGAATTAAATCTGCATTTTTTTTCCCCAAGTTACTCTGGTTCTTTATCTGTGATTTTAAATGGTAGGTTATTACTGTCCCTATCTTTAATCTCAAACCCTTGGGCTTTTTTAGCTGAATTTTCTCCCTCCACATCACTGTATAAGTGGAGGTGGAGCAGAAGTGATCTGGAGAGTGTGTGTTTTTTTGTCTCAGTCGGCTTGTACTACTAAGCTCAAAATTTCCAAACAAAATTAAGCTTTTTGACACCTGAAATCCCCACAAAGACAAACTGTGAGAGAGTTTGAAGTGCCGTTTATACACAGCAGGAGAAGAGTAAACTAAATCAGAAGAGATACACAAGGAGGAGGCAAGAAGCAAGCAAGGTTAGGAGCATTAAAATGTCTGTTAAAAGTTTGTCAGAATCATTGTGTGCATCATTGTGTATGAGTAGAAAATAAGCAGTGCAAAAGGATTGTCAAGTACTGAATGAAACTGGAAAGCTATCTGGATAACACAGCAAAGCGTACAGAGCAAGAGAAAGCCCAACAGCTCACAGAGAGGATGGGCAGATGTAAGAAAATTCTTGATACGTATAAGGAAGCAGGAATAAGGAGATAAGCTCCAGGAAACAGTGGTATGCACTGTTCTTCCTGGAGTAAAAAATAATATTTAAAATGCATTACTAACGAATAAATCATTGCCTGTTTGGGTGGTTCCATATACTGCAATTTTTTTATAGAATCATAGAAACGTTAGGTTGGAAAAGACCTTTAAGATCATTGAGTTCAACCTTTCTACAGCTTGTGTGAAAGGCTAAAAATAAACATGGTTTTACTCTACTTTACTGTAATTTTTCATGCAAAATCCCATACAAACCATCAGGATACATGCTGTTCCATGCAACGATTACTGTCCAAGCTTTCAGCTGAGGCTAGGGCTGCTATGACTTGCCTGGCTCTGAGCCGTCCCTTGCTCAGTACGCAGTAACCCTGAAGTAGATGTGTACTCTTCAAGGAGTCAAGGGAGAGAAACAGTTTGCTAAGCAAAGCACTTACAGAACCTGAGAGGGGCTTACCTCTCTCCACTGCCTACTTATGGAGTCTAGACTCCTGAATTAGGAGGTTTGGATTATCCTGCTGAGGCCCACTAATGATACTTTGAGTGTTGCTTTGGTCAAATGAAGTTCCTAATGTAGTCTGAATACTGCAGACAGGTACAGCTCACACACTTTTCTGGACCGTCCCCATCAAAAACTGTGGAAGAACTTGGTACTGATAGCAAGCTGGATGTAAAAGTCCCTTCCACCTTGCCTTGAGCTGAAGTTGCTGCCTGCATATATACGTCAGCAGAAATCTGAAGCTAAACTAGGGCTTCTGAGTGCTGTACTCACATATAAATAAATCAGCATGCATCTGTAGAATTAAGCTGTGATTTATTTACTTTGGTTTCCTATTCTTGTTTAATATTTTGATTATAATTCTTTCAGGTGCCAAAGAAAATTACCCATAAATTCTTCTTGGGAGGTTGGTCTATTAACAGTGCTCGCAAGACCTCACACTACAGAGACAAACCAAAATGAAAACACAAAGGATATGCAATCAAGAAAACATTGTGTGGGAGCTGTGAGGCAGCAAGTAAATTTAAACATATATTCCCATGGAATAAAGAACAACAATAATCAGCACAGGCACACACACTCACACACAAAAAAAAAAGAGCTTCAGGAAAATTGGCTTTAAAGCTACTAGAATAATTTTGTAGCTATTCCAATAGAGCTAAAGGTGCATAACATTACAAAAACACAATATAGTTTAAATGTGAACGTTGCACAACTAGGTTAGAATCCACTCTATTCAATTTATGTGCTGTCTCACAAATAAATTTAGACAAGGAGCACAATCTAGTACATATAACTTCACATTTCAGTAGGTATGGAAACTACTCCCTACTTGCAGAGAGAAAACCTGCAAACACACACCTGAAAATCTGCAAAAGTTAAAAAAGTTTGCTCAGTTTGTACCTCTCTGGTTTACTGAACTGACAGGGATGTCCCTGAGATTTTTAAAAGATGTAAGGGAAGAGAAGAAAGAGCACATGGGGCAGGATTCAGCTCACATTCAAACAGGGCAGTCAGCACAGCCAAGTAATCATGGAGAACAATTCAACTCATCCAAAGGAAAGCAGCTCTAGGTTGCACTGATTGTTAAGGATTAACAATTAGAGTTTAAACTCTTAATCTATAGACATGTGGTTTCTTACATGCAGACATCATAACCTGTAAGCAGCTTCACCCTCAGAGCATCTCCCAAGTAGAACATGTGCATTTCAGACTGTTCATCGTGAAAGGAACTGAACATGTACATATTTTATCCAAAATCAGTAAGTTGTTTAACTGCTTAAAGTGACGTATTCCCTACTGCTCCTCCTGAAGACACTGAAGACATTTTAATCCAACTTATAAGTGCTTAGGAAAGAGCAGAAAAGGTTTTGAAACTCAGGTTCTTGACATGAGTATGTATTTCATATACAACCAAAAAAGATAAAAAGGACTGTTTCCCTGCTGAGTGCCAAAAAGAGTCAGATTGCCTTTTGATTTTTTCCTTGTCATCCCATTACTATGCATTCCTAGGCTCAACTTGCATAGGAGAGATGGTAAGGTTTGAGTTAAGATATTTTATTGACTTGGTTAGAGTAAGAATTTTGAGAATTAGAATCAAAATGCTGTCATCTGGAATTTTAAGCAGAGGTTGTAATGCCGATACACTATTTCCCGAATGAGTACCTCTAGCACTAGTCTTGTAGAAAAGGTAGGAGCAAATACCACAAAAACAGATGGTAGCAATTTCCATCCTGATGTCATCTAACTTTTCAAATTTCTTCAAAGGATATCTGTAAGACGTAATAGGCACGTGACTCAAAGGTGAAGCAGTGGAGCATAGGGAGGCACACAGACTGCATTTCCTTCAATGACCTCGTTTGTAATTTTTCTTTTAAAATAAGGTTATTCTTTTATTCTGTATCCATTCTAGTGATTCTTAATAGTATCCCAATATGTAAACCAAGAACTATTCAGGACAGATATGCTGGGCCCTCAAATATAAAGAGAAACAAATCTAGATGGAAAGTTAAAATTTCTACAAAGCATGAAAATTACTTTGAAGTGATTGGAAGATTCATAGTCATGCAAAGGGAGTGACTAAAATCTGTTTTCCCACACTTCACACTACACAAGCACTCCTGTTCTAGAGTGTCATTCTAGTGTCATTCCCATGTCAGCTGGATAGCAAAAGATACTTTTAGCTAAAAATGCAAAGTCTTGTAGAAGAAAGAGTTGATATTTTTTATTATTATTTATATTTTTTTACTTTTTGGCACCTTGCTACACTAGCTTGTAGGGCTAGTACATGTCTGGTATCTATCGTAAGGTCTTAATTTTCTTCCTTTGAGATCATTCCCAGAAGGATTTTTCGTAATTTAATATTGTGTCCAGGCCATGGAAACTGATCTTTCCTCTGCTTTTTCTCTACAAGTACAGAAGAAAACATTCCTACTAGACATCCTAGGGTACTGAATCAGAGAATGAAGCCCAGAAGAGCCCATGCTGAATCTGAGTCTACATCTAACCTCAAAATTACAGTACAAAGGGTAACTTAGTGGAAAGTAGAGAACTGAAACAGAGTAATATAACTATACTATTACAGTTAACAATGAAAGAGAAAACAGCTTTATAAAAGTAAAGGTTTTCACAAGCCATATTCCAAATATCAGTTGTTCCTAAAAGGCAAGTCATCTGTGACACCTAAAGCTTACAACACAGTTAACCCATCACACTGGTAGCTGTGCAGAATGTCATTATTCTTGAGAAGGAATTAATTCTTCCCTAATAACTTGACAGACAGGAGAAACAAGCAGAGTCTGCAGTAGTACTGTGGGGTGAAATCAGTCTCATTTTACACTTCGGCAATCTCCAATTGGTTTGCAAGAGTGATAATCACATGGACTAAAGAACTAAGAGAACTAGTCTCAAAGGACTTTGCAATCAATTCCCTCCTAAACAAGATGTGCTTATCAACTACATTCATGGGAAAAGTGTCTATGGGCGCTATCAGATCTTCAGCCTGCATAATAGGAGCACATGCATTTGCATCTGTGGCTACACACACTGGAGACACAGTTGCTATGAAAACCTTAGGCAAACTGTTTAATCAACAATTTGAGCAAGGTGGGAGGGAACTGAGATGAGAGGGAAGCAAGCCAAGCTTTTTTATTTTAAGAGCATTTTGAGATAACTGAGAAAAAAAGCAGGACAAATATTTTCAGCTGAAATATCCATGTAGCTGAAAATGTAGGCTGAGCAAAACTGTTTTCTGAAATGATTTCAGATGGACTGGATAGTCAAAAGTCAAATTTTTCTTTTTAAAATAAAAAATTTTCATTTTCATGCTGAAATTTCATTCAACTTCATATACAAAAAGTCATTATTTTTCTGAAGATTAATTTTTGTTGACATGATTTTCCAGTAAAAACTTTGTAAAGAAATTGTTAGATCTATTCAAAAGATTATTTTTAGAATTGATAGAAAATTTTTTAAAAAAATTCTACTTCTGCTGAAAATGTATGAGAGTCATATAGAAAAATTCCCATTGACATGAACAGATTCCACTGACTAACTGGGAGGATTTGTATCTGATTAGCAAACAAAAATGCTCCTTGTGATCCTATAAACTTACCAAGGCACTGGAAAAGATAGATTTAATATTTAAAGAAAAAAATAGAATAAAAAAGTCTTGTAAAATTAATATACCATGTATCAGCTATCAGACCCATTTTTACAAATGTTATTTCAAAATAATGGAAGGAAATCATCCTAAAACATTAATAAATTTGAACCACAAAATATTGTAGTTTGAGGAAATATACATAAATACCTGTGTTGCTATACTCATAACATCAGAGAATGGTTTGTGTTGGAAGGGGCCTTTAAAGATCATCTTGTTCCAACATCTCGCCATGGGCAGGGACACCTTCCACTATACCAGGTTGCTCAAAACCCCATCCAGCCTGGCTTTGAACACTTTCAGGGAGGTTGTATCCACAATTTCTCTGTACAACCTGTCCAGTGCCTCACCACCCTTACATAAAATAATTTCTTCCTTACATCTATTTAATCTAAATGTACTCTCAGTTTGAAATTGTTACCCTCATCATATCACTTCACTTCCTGATAAAGAATCCTTCCCCTTCTTTCCTATAGGCCCCCTTTAAGAATCATAGAATGTCAGGGGTTGGAAGGGACCTCAAAAGATCATCTAGTCCAGCCCCCCTGCCAGAGCAGGATCACCTACAGTAGGTCATACAGGAACACATCCAGACAGGTTTTGAATGTCTCCAGAGAAGGCCACTGTAAGGTCTCCCCAGAGTCTCCTTCAGGCTGAACAATCCCAACTTTCTCAGCTTGTACTCACAGGGAAGGTGTTCCAGCCACCTGATAATTTCTGTGGACCTACTCTGGACCCGCCCCAGCAGGTCCATGTCCTTTTCATTCTGGGGGCCCACAGCTGAGCACAGTACTGCAGGTGGTGTCTCAGAAGAGCAGAGTAGAGGGGGAGAATCACCTCCCTCAACCTGCTGGCCACGCGTCTTTTGATACAGCCCAGGATGCAACTGGCTTTCTGGGCTGCAAGTGCACATTGCTAGCTCATATTCAGTTTTTCATCCACCAACACCCCAACAGCAGGGCTGTTCTCAATTTGCTTGTCTTCCAGACCGTATTTGTGTTTGGGATTGCCCTGACCCAGGTGTAAGACCTTGCATTTAGCACTGTTGAACTTCCTGATTTTTTTATGAGACCACCTCTCCAGACTATTAAGGTCCCTCTGGCTGGCATCCCTTTCCTCCAGCGTGTTGACTGCACCACTCAGCTTGATGTCATTGGCAAACTTGCTGAGATCTCACTGTCCATGTCATCAACAAAGAGTACAAGTCTTCATTGTCTCCAAAGGAAAAGCAAGTACCCTGTTAAGGTTGTTATAAATAAATCTGGGACATTTTTCATTAGAAAATTGAAAAGTACCGATATATCAGTAACATTTTTAAAGGAAAAGCATGAAATGTCAGCATTACCTTCTAGTTTTAGATTAGTAATGAATACTTACTACAGTGAGAAAGAGATATTCCATATGAATATTATTGAATTTCATTATTAGTAGTTCTTATTTTGTATTATACTATTTTTAGCACATGGGAATGCAAACTGATAAAACTGTAACAGTAATCTTTAAATGACTATTCTTTTCAAAGTTCTGTGCAGTAAGAAATATCTACTCTTTCCTTTTTCAATCCAAATAATAAAAAAAAAATTTACAATATCAGAATTTCCTGTGGGATGGAAATAAAATTTTTAGATCAACTATACTGATACCAATGTAAAGAGCTTTTATTCACTCTCCATCTTCCCAAGACACTAAAGAATATATCAGTTTATTTGAATCTGTTGAGTGCTTCATTAAAATTAGATCAATGAAAACTCTTCAGTTGAGATTTCTTTTTAATTCTTCTAACAATAAACAGATTAAGGAAACAAGAGAAGTCGTACACCCAAGGAAGTTTCACAGATAAATTTCCTAACAGTTAGTAAATTATTTGAAAAGTTGTTAAAGTTTTCTGCCCTTCTTATTGGACAATGTCATTTTACAGTGGCCTTATTGACAGCATGTGTGACAAACCAAGAATGATATAGCATGAACTATGTTGATTTAGCTAGTTCAGAATACAGAACAATTGTTATTCTATACTCACCTCTGTCTAACTCTACATTTTATTAAAATAATACCACTCTCTAAATAGGAAATCAGATAATTTTGTTTCACGACCATGTCCTTTTTTTAATCTAGCAAGAGGAAAGTCTTATTTGAACTTAATGCACTTGCTGTTTCTGAGAAAACAAATTTGTATGGTACAGCTTCTCTGGTTTAGCAAGTTAGTATCACCCAAGATCCAGTTGTGTCATGATGTTGGTGCATTTTCCATTTTTGCAATAAAGTGGCAAGAGTATGTACTCTGAATTACATTCACTGTGATTTTCCTACACCTGAAATGTTATAGAAGATGAGATTCAGGAATTGAAATTTCCGCAAAACAATTATTCTTCCTAGAACATGGAGACAGATTGAAGATATTTAAATTTTATGATAAAATTCTCCTTTCCAGTTCTAATCATGGTCATTAATTGCTCAGAATGAAAAGTTTCAAAATTCTGCACGTGGTACAAAATTCCACATGGAGAATAAATCCAGCCTGTCTAAATGATCTTCCCAATGAGAAAAAGAGGTTCATAGTGTAAGCTGAAAGATTTCTGCTTGTAACATTAAATATAAACGAAAAATGCTGAACTATAGAACACTAAAATGAAAAAGGTTCTGTGACAAACTTGCAGTTTTAAAGATTGCTATGTGGAAGACACAAATTTGATTTAAAACTCAAACCTAATAAAAAAGTAAAACACACTTTATGTAAAATATGCAAGAAAGAGCAAGAATACCTTCTTCATATTAAAACCACATTTCTTGATTCATTTAACTTTGGTTGCCTCAGAAGAACTGGCTTTCTGTCTCATTTTAATATTGTAATGTTAAGAGATTAAAACTGTGAAGCTGTTGGATCTGTTTCATGTATTTGAGCAGTGTAATTTCTTCCAAAAATTTGTTATTTGTCTGTAACATGATTAAAGCGCTGTTATAAGCTTCTCATTACGATTACACTGATGGGAAGTTCACATTTTTCAACTACTCAACACATAATCAGAAGCAAGTAGATAAGAAAATATTTTCAAGCCAATATGACAATCATATTGTCATAGCCACTTCTACACAGCAATTTCCACTTCTTCCACGCTCCAGGTAAGTGCATCCCAACAGGTAGGAAATAAAGAAAGAGGGTCATGAGACCCGCATGGTTAACCAGGGAACTGCGGGGCAAACTCAAGTGGAAGAAGAGAGTATATAGACTAGATGACCTTCTGACGTCCCTTCCAATCCCTGACGTTCTGTGATTCTGTGTGATTCTGTGAGATTCTGTGAATTTGATACCTTAAGAACCTAACTCTCTCATGTGTTTACATCCTGGAAATATATATTGGAAATTTTGCACCACTTTTACTGTAGAAATTACTTTTTGGTAAATTCATATATTAAGGAAATTCCTATAGCCATTTCAAACAAAAATCTGTCTTTTAGCACATTGCTGGTAGTTGCATCTCCATAAAACAGACTTCTCCAAACCTTGATTTTTTTGCATATAAATAGAAAACCTCACTTCGACATGGAAAGTATAAAGATTTAAGTCCAGAAATTTTCAGTAAAAGTAGTGAACAATTTACTATGTATAAATCAAGGATAATTTTTGTTCAACATTCACAAAAGCATATTTTTATCTCAGTCACTTTTGTTTGTCTCCTGTAATTCAAAGTGAGCTATTACAGAAAATTCTCAAGAAAGGTGTCATGCTCTGTGTCTGTTGCATTCAAGAGTCAGATTTCTAGGGGACATAGGGGTCAATAAGGGAGCAAAGAGTATCCAAATGCCTCAGTGAGTTTGAAAACACAGAACAGGGACCTGAACCTTCAACTAATGTATGAAATATGTGACAGGTCTGGAGCAATGATATAGTGGATCGGGTGTGTTCACCTCAATATTGTGGTATAAATTATTACCTGGGTGATTAGGTATTAGTGGCAGAAAGAACTTATGATCTGTAACGCTGTTGCAGATGAAAACATAAGGAATGAGATTAAATATGCATGTTAATTTATCACCATTTCAAAGCAGCACACATGTTCGTAATTTTTAAATAGAAAATCTGTTTCGCAACAGATTTTTTTTTTAAAAAAGAAATTGGTAATATTTTAAGAGAAAGAAATTTGCTGCCATATCTTAATATCTATTACAGTTTTTAGCTAAACATTGCAAAAATTATTTCTGGCAAGAACACCCAGCAGAAACACTATTGTACTGTTCAATAGTGCTTCTTGTGAACTTGTCCTGACTTCCATCTATTAATTGTGGGCTTATTCCTCAAAATAATAATAATGTCAAAGAAATGTTCTTAAATGAATATAAAGATACGTACAATACTTCCTTGCCCCCCAACTAATACGGCTCTGCAGGGAAGGACACAACATTGTTGTCAACAGGTGTAATTATTGCACTTTCTGTTTCCCAAGGTGTCTCTTAATAACCTAGATATAGCAAACCCATAAAGTGCCTGAAACTGAAACAGTTAAATAATGTACATCTTATGTGCTCAGAAAGTCAAAACAGAAATGTCAAGGGCAGTTAGAGCCCGTATTAGATGATGGCACAATTGTTTCTGTCTATATTATCTTATTGACATTCAGTAATAGAGATGGTCATTTCTCCTCTACTCTCCTGAATAAGCCTTGTTGAAAATAGTTACATTGGCAAAAGAATATTACAGAAATAACCCTACACCTTCATCTGACATCTGAGATAGTGGCTTCTCTTCATAAATACTGTCTATGTGCTCCCACATAAAACTTGAGGTCGGAGTTGGAATTGCAGTTTG
This sequence comes from Apaloderma vittatum, assembly GCF_000703405.1. Classification (NCBI taxonomy): domain Eukaryota; kingdom Metazoa; phylum Chordata; class Aves; order Trogoniformes; family Trogonidae; genus Apaloderma; species Apaloderma vittatum. Next base: position 13,138 of record NW_009714682.1, read on the forward strand.
AAATTGCAATTGCAATTGAAAGTAAATAGTGTTTTTTTCAACTTCCTTTTCTGCTTTAAAATTTTTTCTTTTGTTACTATAGCTTAAGGTACGGTATATAATAAAATACCTTGGCCTCACCTGACAGTCATATACTTCTTCAGAGCACCTTTTTCCTATAAAGTTCATTTCAGTTTTCTGAACCAGATTTGTGGATAGTCAAGAAACAGAACACAGCAGCTGTGATATCAATGACAATCCATGGCAACACTGCATCTGTGTTATTTTCCTCTGGTGCTGGTGGAGGAACAAGCATCAAATATGTGCCACGGTCAATGAAATCTACTGGGTTGTTCAAGCATTCAAACAGCTGATGTTTATTAGTATTTATGTGTGAACTGTGAAACACATTTTATCTGTCTCCTCTACATCATTTGATACATTTAGAGAGAGACCTGATAGCTAACCTGAGATGTCTAATCATCTATGCTCCATCAACTGTATACTTGAAGTTACTGTGTGTTGCTGGAGGATGGTTTACCACATTCCAAAATGGTATCTGAGAGGTGGAATGAGACACACTGTGCCTATATTGCTCTCTATTTCTGCCTTAAAAGGGAGATTAGGCAGCTAGCTTAGACTAGTTGCCCTAATTTTGGATGACTGAAGTTATGTAAGATGAATCCCATCCCTGATCACCTTCTGTCAAAATGATTGTTCACATCCCCAGGGACGGCCAGGGAGGAAGATGACAAACTAGAAGTTTCTTTCTGCAGTGAAGGTACAATATCAAACATTTCTAAATTGCTGAACAGTTTTTATAATTTTTTTTCTCTAACACTTGGGGAGAGTGCAGAGAACACAATTCTTTTGGTGTCAGGACCAAGACTATTCCTATCTAAGGAGGTTTTTTGTGTGTATATATTGTTGTCTACCTAAAATGACTGCTTCACAAAAATCCATACCTCCAATAATGTGTACCTGTCAAAATACCTTTTTCAGGTTCAG
>NW_009714682.1:14155-22977 GCF_000703405.1 Apaloderma vittatum
GTTCAGCAGAAAAAAACCCTAGATCATGGAATACTGGAATTACAGATCCCTTAGAAAAGGTCCTTTTACAGGTCTATCAGGCCACTGCTTGACTGATAACACAAGGAATGCACACAGTAGAAATACTAATAACCATGTGGTGGGTTGACATTGTCTAGATATCACCCATTTTATCACTCCACTCCTCAGCTGGACAGGGGAGAGGAGAGAAAATATAACAAAAGGCTCATGGGCTGAAATAAGAACAGGGAGAGATCACTTGGCAATTACCATCACCAGCAAAATCAGACTTGACTTGGGGAAAAATAATTTAATTTGTTACCAAGAAAATCAGAGTAGCGTAATAAAAAATTAAACTTAAATCTTAAAACACCTTCTCCCCCATCCCTCCATTCTTCCCAGGCTCAACTTCCCTCCCAAATTCTTTCCTTTCTCCCTGTCAGCAGCACAGGGAAGTATGGAATAGGGGTTGTGGTCAGTTCACTAGATGTTGTCTTTTTTCCTCAGGGAGAGGACTACTCATACTTTTCCCCTACTCCAGTGTGGGGACCCTCCCAGAGGAAGAAGTCCTCCATTAACCTCTCCAATATAACCCTTCCCATGGGCTTCAGCTCTTCATGAACTGCTCCAGTGTGAGCTTTTCCCACATGTCCTTTCCATGGGGTGCAGTCCTTCAGGAACAGATTGCTTCACCATGGGATCCTCCACAGGGTCACAAGTCCTGACAGCAAACCTGCTCCAACATGTGCTCCTCTCTCCACAGGTCCTTCCAGGAGCCCACTCCAGCACAGGCTTCCCAAGGGGTTACAGTCTTCTTCAGGCACATTCACCTGATCTGCCACGGAATCCTCCATGGGCTACGGGGATATCTGCTCTACTGCGGACCTCCATAGGCTCCACAGTCTGCTTCACCATGGTCTTCACCACATGCTGCAGAGAAATCTCTGCTCCAGTGCCTGGAGCACCTCTTCTCTCAACTTCTTCACTGATCTTGGTGTCTGCAGAGTTGTTTCTTTCACATATTCTCACTTCTCTCTCTGCTGCTGAGGTGCACTGTTGCTGATGGTCTCAGCCTTGGCCAGTGACAGGTCCATCTTGGAGCTCGTTGGCATTGGCTTTATCAGGTGTGCGAGAAGCTTCTAGCAGCTTCTGACAGAAGCCTCCATATCACCAAAACCTTGCCACACAAACCCAGTACAAACTATTGGAAGAATACTGATGTATTCAGCATACTGTTTATTGTCCACATTCATCCTGTACAATTCAGAATTGTGTCTTTTTAAGTGTGAAAAATTTTGAACCTGAAAGGTGGTTTTGGTATAATTCAGTGTCCTAATGGTATTGGACTGCTTGATGCAATATCAGGCTTCCTTAAAATGCTTTAATTTACAGGCCAATAGCAAGTAACATTTTTGTCTGGCAGCTGTGCCATTCGTACCTGTTGCATTGGCATTTGCAGAAGACTGCTTAAAAAAAGTGTTGCTATTAGTTTTCTTCCACAGCTCCTCGTGCACCCTGCTATGGCTTTTTGGATGTTCCCAGTCATGTGGAGGTGGGTGAGGTGACTACAGTCAGGCAGTGGAGAAAGGCTACAAATTTCATCTATTCCAAGCATCCATCTATCCATCCATCCATCCATCCATTTATAGAATCATGGAATAGCTTATTTTGAAAGGAACCATTGAAGGTCATCTAGTCCAACCTCTTCTGTAATAAGCAGGGACATCTTCAACTAGATCATATATCCATCCATCCATTCATCCACCCATCTGTCCATCCATCCATCCATTTCCATAGTAGTTGAACAATTCAGTATTTGAGGATAAATAAATTTAAATCTTTCAGCAGTAAAATAATAAAATGTTTTGAATATGTACCAGATACTCGTTCCTTATGTACCTCATGCACATATTTTAATTAGGACAAGAATTGTGTAAGTTGCAATTTCAAACAAACCTCAACTGCTGTTTTGGTTTAAGTGACAAACTACATTTTTAAACCCAATCATTCTTCTCTTTGCTGGATGATGGTGATTCTTTTAACAAATTGGCTAATAATGCAATATCATTTTGAACTTGATCGGATTTGTAACAGATGGTAGAATTAGTTTTGTAATGTGCAACAAATGCCTAGAATTATGTCATGTTGCTGGCAGAATTAGTTTTCTAATTTGCTAAAAAGAAATGTGGCAAGCTTATTTTCTTTTCTTTTAAAAGAAGACCAAGGTCACTGTTTGTTTTTTCCTCTGGATTCAGAAACATGTTACTAAAAATGCTTCCTTAGTTCTTAAAAGTAAAATTGTAATTTTAACTAACATGCCTCCTAGAAGTGTAGATTGTTTTTCATGTTCAGTCTCCGTTCTGTGGAAGAGACTGATTCTAACTTTAGAAATTGCTTTTATGCTACACTTTACAAACTGCATGTTATTGGCTATGTTGTCCAGAGAGATGCTTGTATCTAATCTATGTGCTGCTCAGTAGAGAACTGAACTTGTGATTATTTTCTGTGTTCCAGGCAGTTACCACTTGGGAGTTCTTGTAAATGAGAGGCTTATTCCCTTGTTATTTATTCACATAAATAACTGAAAAGTATCAGTCTACTCCAAAACAATTTAGGTGGTCAATAAGTTTTTCTGTTCAATTTGAAAATACTGTGGGAAATTTACTGCTTTTCATCTGCCACAATAGAAGAAAGTACACTTTAATCACATATAGTGGTAACAGCATTTAAAAGGGTCTCTTTTGTTGTGAATTTTCTTTTATGTAACTTCACATAATAACATGTAATTTTGTATACTTTTAGTGTACTTTTAGTGAGATTGAAGATAATACATCTCAGATATTCATAGAATCATAGAACAATTCAGGTTGGAAAAGACCCTTGGGATCATTGAGTCCAACCATTAACCCTACACTACAAGGTAATAGTATAAAGATGATACCTATGTTCTGAGCTGGAGGCAGGCTGAAGATTTTCTTAAAACTAGTCCTAATATTTATTCACATCTCTTCAATTTGTCAAAATAATTTATTTGTAGTCTCACATTTTAGTTAAAACAATTATTTTTATATTCTCTGCTATTTTTAGATAAAATGTAAGGGACAGTAATTCAAGTGCTGCTATATAAGATTCATTTTAGCTGTCCTGAGATAACGTGTTTGGCTTCCAGCTGTTTCCCCATCACAAATCTTTATTGTTGCCAATCAGAAGGATTCCTTGAGCACTTCTTCTTGACCTCATCTGAGCAGTCTGCCTGCCATCATTCAGAGTCTCCTCACAACATGTCTCTGCTCTTTTTTTCGTTGTGATTGTGTTGTTTAGGCTTTTATTCCATTTGCATTTTACAGTCTGGGTTACATCACTACACAACAACAACCTAAGTCATGGACAGTGTTCTGTTCAGTATCTAGAGGAGAGATTGCCCAGCACATCTCACTCTAAGCACTGGAAGTAACTTTCTGGCAGAAGAATACTGTGTTCCATCAAGAGTTTATGCCTGTGGGAGCATTTTCTTCATCTCTACATGGAATCGACTGATTCTCTTCCTCAAGAGTTCTCACTACTAATCAGTTGACCAGTTCCATGATTGCCTCCAACTCCAAAAAAGTCAATATTCTTTATGAGTTTTACAACAGCTGAAAGTGAAACTTTCCATTCTAATATATGTTTTTGTGGTTAGCACTTCTGTATTTTCGTCATCTTCTGTGTGGTAAATATTGTTTTGTTTAGTTGTGTACTTCAGTATTGAAATTTATTCCTACATATCAAACAGCTATGTCAATAAACCACAATGGCCAAAAGTGAACATATGCTCCTGTTGAACACACAGCTTTCCCTAAATGTTTACCTTTCTCCATGCAATGCAGAATCTTTAGAAATATAGAATTGTTTAGGTTGGAAAAGACATTCAAGGTCATGAATTTCAACTATCAAACTAGCAATGTGAGGTCCACTACTAAACCTAAGCACCTCACCTACACAGATTTAAATACTTCTGGAGGTGGTAACTCAACCACTTCCCTGGGCAGCCTGTTCTAATACTTGACAATGCTCTCAGTGAAGAATTTTTGCCTAGTATCAAATATAAACATCTCCTGGTGCAATTTTAGGCTATTTCCTCTTGTCCTATCATTTGTTACACGTTACTTTCTGCTCTACTGTATTTCCAGCAAAAATCTGATAAATTCCCCACGAGAACAAGGGCTAGTGATTGTGAGACTTCTCCCAGCTGCTTATAGACTATTTCATTCTCCTCTTCACCTTGATTGAGTGGTCTATAACACATTCCTACTATGATATCTGCCTTGTTGGCCTTACTATTGATTCTTACCCATAAATGCTTAACTCTTTCATCACCATCATTAAGCTCTAGACAGTCAAAACACTACCTAACATACAGGACTACCTCACTACCTTTCTTCCTTTTCTATCCTTTCTGAAGAGTTAATAGCCATCCAGTGAAGCATTTGAACTTGTTCACACTAAACAGATCTTGAAAACATGTGCTTGCTTTAGATGTACCTTTCATTTAGCATTAAAGAACTTGTTTAATGAGTGAGGCTCTGGAAATATGAACCTGCAGGCCTGAGCATGCTATGGCCTTGCAGAGATTAGAACCTAAAAAAATATTTTTAAGATATCTTTTTTTTTTTTCTTTAAGGCAAACCCACAACTTAATTTGTGCCTAAACTTCCACTGTGTTTCTTTATCCCTGATACTAATCTGTGCAAACTTTCTGGGTCAAGCATTTAGGTTTCATGTTTAGCTTTCTAAATATTCATGGAGGTTTTCATATCTAATCGAATGATAGTATGGTACAATCTAAGGTAATTTCATTTAATTTCTTCACGTATAGAACTACTCTTTAAAATTATATAATAAATACACCTGTGGTCAAAGATTTCCCATTTCTCTGTCATTACGGACAGGCTTGTGGTTGTATTAATTGAAACAAAATACAGATTTTGCCAATCATACACCAAGTCTCATGTAGGCCTTGGACAACTCAAGTGTCTGTGAAGAAAACAGCTTTAGGTAAATATGAGTTCATTTGTTTTCCACATACTCTATTTCTATCACTCTGCTGTATTCACAGGTTTGAAGTAGTATAAGAGTGAAGAAGCATATAATCTCTCCTTCAGGGAGACTTTGCTTGATTTATTTCTTGTTTTCTTGTTTCTCTCACTCTATAATAAAAGTCATACAGAATCACAGTGTTGTCTACAGGTGCCCTTCAGGTGTGAAAAAACATAACGGTTCTTGTTACAGACATGGGACTGTGAGCAGAAATACGGAACTCAGTGAAACTGAAGAAATTTATATGAAAGACAGTGCTCAGAAATTGCTGGGTTTCCACAGCACTGGTTGAAAAATGTAAGAGCTAGAATTATATTTTCTATACAAAAGAGATAAAGTAGCTTATAAGGTTTGAAGAAGTACTTAGAAAGAGTTGCACATCAAACCTAAGCCTTTTTTCTTTTCTGTATATATTCTTTCAGAAACCAAAATCGAATGGCTACAAAGGAATTGAGGTTGCTGTAAAACATGGTCATCTTCTTAAATAATTGTACAGTGAGGGGACAGAAAGTCCAGTATACTTCCACAGTCCAGCTGTGTCTCAGCATGCAGGATGAAATAAGGGCGGCTTTCAGCATGTCTGAGGTATTCCAACACTGACCTGGTACCCAGACAGTGTACTGACCTTTGCCAAGTACACACTGGGAAGACAGAAGAAGTTCTAATTCTATGACTTTTCATCATTACAAGAAAGATTTTCCAGTTCTGTCTCTTGAAGAGATCTGGTGAAGAGCCTCGGTCTTAGTGAAAGGCCTTTTATGTATCTAGTTTATTTAACCTTACTAGTCACAGTTATACAAACTACACAAAACAGCAAATCACATCAAGTTTGGTTACTTACTAGATTTGTAAAGATTCTTACCTGTGAACAGCTCTATCTCAGTCCCCTTTTTTTTCTTCTCGGACATTAGATCTTTATATTTATTCTGTTGAGGAAGAAAAATAACAAGCAACGTGTAATCATTTTTTTTTTCCCATAGCATTCCAGAAGCAGGTAATAGATAAAAAGGAAAATAAATCCTCAAATATGGTGCAAATAAACTTTTATAAAGTTTACATCTTGACTTAAAATAACATTTTTTACACCCTTCCTATAAGAAAGAATTATTTTGGAAGGCATGCCATCAGATAAAAGTTGTATCTTAACAACACACAGTGCTCTTAAATTCATTAGAAAAATTTATCAGTCTTGGAGTGAACTGAATTTACTGACATTACTGATGTGATTGCCCAGATTAGTGAAGACATTAAAATACTCAGGGAATATAACTCAGAAAAACCCCATATATATTTTGAGAGCCTCAACACATAGTTGTCACAAGTAACAGCATCTATGAAGACTCACCTGTCAAAACAAAAGTAGATTGATAACTCTAAAAATTTTTCATGCTCTGCCCCAACTATGGTCTTTCAAAGTTAGTGACCTACAGAGAATATTCATTAGTCATTAAAATCCATTCTAATCCCTTGCTTCCTCCATTTTTCCTCCATTATGCTTTTTGGGATCCGTGGTATGTAAACAGAAAGCATGGGGGGATTTGGGGAAAATGTGTGAGACTGACAGATTTAGATCCAAAAATTAAATTCTGAAGAAGTTTAGAATTAAATACCAAAATCACCTGTTGTCTCCTTCCCATTGCCAACATTTTACATGGATCTATTTGTACAGTTAGATAAATTTGCCATCATGTGTGTCAATTATGTAAAAATTATTTGAAAATGTAATTGGAATAAGAACCAGCTTCAGAACTTTTCTTGCTAGGACTGTAAAAAACAGTGTATGGATACAAACATTCACCAGATGATGTGAATAAAGGTGTGCCAAGGGTTAAAGTGTGGAATTTTTTTATCTGGATGGCGTATTGGTTAAAAAAAAAAAAAAGGAACCTAACAGAGAAACATAAAAGAAATCTCTGAGAACAAGTACAGACAGACCTGAATCTACTCTGTTCATGCTCTGAGCAAGCCAAGAGCTGGCCTCATCCTGGCCAGAAGCCGCAGAACTGCATTAGCTGCACGGGATTGTGTTTAGCTCCTGAGAGGTCAGGTTTATTAGTCCAGGCTGAGTGATACTCCATCACAGCTTTGGGATGGGAGCTGGAGTAAGGCCAGATAGCTTGCAGGGTGAGCAGAATGAATTTGGGTCTATCTGCATCTGTCTATGTGGATGCGCCAGATGCTTTGAAAAGGGTGGATTTTGTGTGTTGGAAAGGGAAATTAATGGGGAAAGCATAGGTTGGTTTGCTTGGGCTTTTTTTCTCCCAAATCTTAGTTGAGGCACAACACAGAGCTAAAAAGGAACATATGGAATATGTGACTATAAACCCTCCCCCCTCACAACCCAGTGCCCAATACTTGAGACACCTTTGGGAATTCTTCCAATATTAGAGGAAATTGTTTCCTTTTTAAAAAAAAACTCCAAACCATTCACAGTCTGAATGTTGCAAAATAGGTTTAGCATGAGAAACAAAAAACAACTTAAGCAAAGAAAGAAGAAACATGACAGCTCTAGTGCAGAGAACAGGCCTGACAGACCTGGTAGCGAGGAATGACGGAGTCGGCAGGTCCAGCATGCTCACACATGCTCTCACAGGGAAGGAAGCCCAGGTGCTCTTCCTTTGTAGCTAAATTTAGCTGCACTATAGCAGAGTTACTTGATCAGGCAGGCACAGGTAACCGATTGCTTGCCCATCTAGGCTGGTGGGGTCTGCCTGGATGTCTAGAGAAACAAGGGGTTTCAGGCTCTCTCCTGGCAGACGACATGGCAGGTGAGCTGCAGAAGGCCTGGCTATGGCCTGATACTATACCTCTGCCTTTCCCACTCTCACACACAATATGTGTGTATTTGGAAACAGAGCTTTCTCACCATGCCCCCCGTGACGCACCACTAATTGGAATTTCATTTCACACGTATGAAAATTGGGAAAGAAAACTCATCTTTTGCTTCTAGAGATCAATAGTGGCAAACAGCAAGAGGCAATCAGCTCTATTTTTTGGAGTAAGGCCATTCCATTTTCATCTGTTAGGAGAAAAATACTGTAATCATAGATAACCCATACTGCTTCCAGAGACTAGCATGTTTCAATTACTAACAGTGGCCAAGGAGAGGACACAGGCTTTGATAATAACTGCATAACCCCATGTCATCAGGTACAAGACTATTCATAGGAATATGAAAACCCAATGTGATGTCATGACTGCCTTCAAAAGTAATGTCTAGTAGAAATAAAACCATTGTTAAGATTTTCTTTTCCAGAGGACCTCTCCCTTATTGCCAATGGAGGAAAAAAAAAAAGAAAAAAGTGGTAAAATGTATTGTTGTTATATTGTGAACAGGTAAAAGATTTATTCTTTATTAATTCAAGTAAACAAGGTAATTAATAATGAATGAGTGTTTACAAGAGGGTATATGGACAATGACATATAAAAGGAGTCGAGAGAGATTGTATTTGAATTGCCTAAATTTCATTAAGATGTAGTGAAACTGAAAAACTGGTCAGTCTGAAATAAGGATAAAGAAAAGGAAAGATATTCTTGATTCTGGGCATTGGTCTTTAAGCCTCAGCACAGGTTAAATGTTTCTTTTAGAAAGGTGAGAAGTTAGAGTTACAGTCAATAAATAACTCTAGCTAACTGAAAGTCAGTTAAAGTACCCCACTTCTGTGACATCCTGCACTGAAGTGAAAAGCCTAAATAAGAAAAATACTATCAGTACGATGTAACAAATATAAATATTATTAATATAA
>NW_009714683.1:0-266 GCF_000703405.1 Apaloderma vittatum
CACCTCCTGGCGCATCCAGAGTGCGATGGGCTGGAGGAGAGCTCGGTGGTCCCAGAAAAGGGATGCCCAGGTGCTGGCTGGGAGGCTGTGCAGAGGACGCCCGGGCACCATCCCTGCAGGCTGCAGCTGTGCCTCTGCAGGGCTCTGGGCAGCTGGACGGCCACGAGCTCCTTCCTGGCTGCTGATGACGGGAGGTGCTTCAGTTGGTATCAGGACCACCTCCTCAAGGTCATCATCTGCCACAGGTGGTGCTGCAGGCGGTGTCT
>NW_009714684.1:0-9247 GCF_000703405.1 Apaloderma vittatum
CCGCAGCTGCAGGTTCCACATTTGGAGCTCACTGAAGTAAAAACCATGTCAGGAGAGGACTAATATAGAAGGCCAGTCAGAGACGCGACACCATTAAGAGCACCTAAATCCTAGAAAAACTCTTCCTGCCAGTCATATCCTTTGCTTTGGCAAGAAAACTCTGATTTTAGGGGAGTGCATTGGCACTCGGCCGTTGTCAGCACTCGAGAGCAACGCCTCCAGCGCTACATCAGGCCATTCGAGTGACAGGAAATTTTAAGCAGTTGATTTGGGAAATGGATATTTCATTAGAGAGATTCTGGAGAAGTTTGAGTCTGTTTGTTACGGCCGCCCCAAAAACCTCTCCAACGACCCAAGAGGCTGCTCTGCAATCCTGATCCTAAAGGACCGACAACACAGATGTCAACTGAGCACCGCAAATTTCTCTTCTAGGCAGAGATGTCCCTGGCATTTGATTTTAATGGCTTTATCCAAGGCAGCTCCTGCACCCACAGCAGAGCCTGCCCAGCTCTGCTTTGAAGGAAATCTCTCACACCAAGCGGAACATTTTGTAAGATGTCTAACCAACAAATCGAGACAAAACAGTCACTTTTTGGCTCTCCCGAGCCCGTCTGCCCTGCCCAAAGTACTTCCAGCCTGGTCCGACGTCTGTAGGTTTGCTCAAAAGGAAGCCCTTTGCTACCGCGGGCAATTAAGATCAAGTAAACTGACTGATCTTCAAGACTGAACTGTTGGTATCTTCCGAGATACAGATTACTGAGTTTTGATCAATAGCCAGGATATAATTGGAAATGTGTTTCTGCAGTCAAACCTGCTGCGCTCCTAATACCCAAGGTACTTTGGGAGGTTTTGATTGATACGGAATAAAAGTAAAGCAAATGAACCACCATATGTATGTAGTTGTTTGATGATTGTGGGTTTATCAAGTTCCAAAACAACTTCTCAGAAATAGGAGGTTGAGGGGTTTTTTTTTCTTGCACACCATATATGAGATGATAAGTACGTGGCGATTTGAAAAAATAAAGCAGAAGCCTAGTTTTAAAGCCCACCGCAAAAAATAATTTACAGCTTCCACAAAACTCATGTTTTAAAAGCAAAGTACTAAAAAATTACTTCTGAAGCAGATAAAAAGAAATTAACATCTACCATTTGTCTTCGCATTGAAATAAACAGCTGAAGGGAGCTTTTTTCAAAACCGAAACCAAAATCAAGAGTGGTGGTCGAAAAGAACCCGAGCACCCAGGTGGCCACATCTGCTCCTCTGTGGGGCACATGAAGAACTACACAGCACCTCGGTGCCCCACACTTTAAAGAAGAAAAACCCCCAAAAGCCTGTATAATACTTTGATTCCCCCCAAATGCCTGTCGTTAGGGTTCACGAACTGGTCTCGCTCCCCTCTGGCAGCCCATGAACTCCCGCAAACCACGCTGGGCTGAGAGATTCGACTACCCAATGATTTTTTTCAACCCTTAAAGCTGCAAAATAGAATTTAAAAAACCCCACTCTGAGCGTGTTCCTGTATCTCTGGGAAGGCGGCTGCACCGTCCGGGCAGCGGATGCAGCTTTTGCGACGCAGAGGTTGCCATGGCAACAGGGCAGGAACCTCTTCAATATTCTCCAGCGACCAGTCACCAAAATCTGAACATATACGAGAGGTCCCTAAGCCTGTCTAAGTTAAGTAGTGGCCAAGTGAGTTCCTCTTGTCTTCTCTCTCCTCCTGGGCAATGCTGCCTCACCAGCCTTTCCTTTGCTGCTGCTGCTTAGTTTTAGTTTATACACTGAGCTCTTGCTTAAAAAAGACAAGGGAAGTACAGACTACACCTACCGCCCCTCTGTGCCTGCTCCCCATGGCTGGGTGTTCAGCCGCCTGGAAATAGGCTTAGGCACTTTTTAAATTTTTTTTTTTATTATTATTTTAAGGTCTGCTAATTACCTAGAGAGCCAACATCTTATTCTCAAGCACGGCAGATGCTTACGCCAATATTATTTTTAAAATATGTTGGCTTCCCTCAACCTGGAAGACCCTTATTCAAATGCTGCTGCTGCGTACGGACCCCTCGTGCTGAAACTCCAGGGCACTGACAAAAAGCCAAGATTTGGTCACACACACATCTCTCGATCCAAGTTAAATGCTGGAATGTGGAGCACACATCAAGTTCGAGGAATATGAGAAGTTTATCTCACCTCTAGGGCTGTTCATGAGAAGAGGGAGCTTGTGTGATTATACTGTGATGACACACGGATTTTCTTATTTTTATTTTTTATAATTGGGATTGCCAACGCTATTTCAGTACAGCCAAACCAATAACACCCCTGAAAAGCAAAACTAATTTACCAGCTTCAGGCCAAGTCCGATGGACGCGGTGCCGTCCCACAGCAGGATTTTTCTCTGAAATCCAGATGGACATTGTGTTGATGACAGTATTTTTCATACGAGGGTCACCCTGGGTTGTATTTCCTAGCACGATTCACTAGTCGGTCTCTTTGATCAAAACAGATCTATACAGAGCTTATCTTTTTTTGATATAAGAATATTTTAGAGGTATAAATTATAGACATACAAAAATGACCACAAAGTGGAAAACTATTATCGGGGGATAAAAAAAAATATCTGATTAATTGCTTTCTGATCACTGTACACAAAGATCAGGATACCAGAATTACATTTTACCGAGCTCATCCCTTCTATACTCCCACATAAAAGCTGAGTTTATCTTTTAATTGATCTACAGTGCATTTACATACAAATCTAGAAATTTGAGTTTGGGAGGCTCGCTTTAAACGAGCAAATAGAGGAGACACATTCTGCAGCAAGTTAGGAAAAGGGAAAAGTCCTGACAAGGAGTTTTAAGGGACACTGAAAGAAAAAAGGAAGAGGTGACAGCGAAGCGCCTGCTCCTCTGCCCTGCCCACGGGCACGCTCGCTGCCATTTATCCTCCCACTAATCAGCCTCTTGTTTTAATTTCTGTCATTGTTTTACAACTCTAGGAGAAATCAAGTTGTCAGTTGAGAAATATTTACTGGAGAAAGGTAACGCAGCCCCGCGCTGCCTCCTCGGTGTGCCCGTTCTGTGCAGATCGCTGCTGAAATGAAATGAAATAAAGCAAAAAAGGGGCCACAGAACAGCTGCTGAGGCTTGTAAAGATATTTCATGGCAAGATACAGCCTGCTTTTATGGCTCCAAGAACAATAAAAATATGATTCACTGCCGTTTAGTTAAGTCTGGGGAGGACATAGAGGTAATTTTGAAATGGTACAAGTTGCACATCGGGTGTAATTGGATTAGGGGGAGACAGCTGAGATGGAGCGAGCTCCAACCCCACGGTCAGAGCCAAGCCCAGCGCTGGGGTGGGACAAATTCAGACCACACTGTGCAGGTGCTATGAAGGGATTTGGCCTAAGAACCTGCTAAAAGGTATGAGAACCTCAGGTTTTGTCCCATCGCTGCGGGCTGGGAGGGGCTGTGGGGCAGCAGCGCATCCCTCCGAGCATCCTCCACACCCGCCCAGGGCTGCCGCAGCCTCGCTGGGCACAGCAACTCCAGCAGCAAGTCTGAAAAACGTGGTTAAAGACAGGTGAGGGGGTGGAGGAGGGCTCTTCTTTATTATTATTTTTTGTTGTTATTTCAAGAGCTGTCTCTGAAGTAATCAAATGCACTTTCAAGGTCTGAGGGCTCTGTGTTCCCGTGGATTAGCCCCGACCCCAGCGCTCGCTCCTCCAGCTGGAGTCAACCACCACAAACTCCGCAGCCGAACCGCACGCTGCAAAGCTTTTTGGGGCTGCTACTTTATTCAGCAGGGGTCATTTGCTTCATTATTTTCATTTTAAGGATGCTGGGTGAACCCACGCCCACGCTCGCTTTCATTTACCACGTTTAAATATCTATAATAATATTAAAATACTTGAACCTCTTTGCAGAGAAGCTGTTTGGGCTCAGGAGCCTCCCCAGGGACGGGCAGCCCTGCTTGTCCCTTCCAGTTTGGGGCGTTTTTCTTTTGTTTGTGCGAGTGTTTTCCTTGGGCAACGCCACCCCCTGACCAGCTCAGGGCTGCCCATCCCTGCTTTACGCTTCGCAAAGACATTAAAGTCTCCTTCAGCCAAAACCACTTCCCACCTAGGCGCCGAGTGAAGTTATCTAAATTACCGCGTAACGCCGCAAAAATGTTTTATTCATAAGTCGTTTAATGCCTGGCACTTGCTCCTCTTTTTGTACTTATTTAATACACATTTAATTTAACTTATTTGAAAGCGCCAACATATTTTCTAATTACCTGAAGTATTTAAACTGTTTCCATGCTGTTAATAATTTTTTTAATTTTTTTTCAGCTATTGAGGGCTGCGATGCCAAAAAAATAACCTGTCTGCAGGGGCCGGGCAGCCCTCCCAGCGCTGGGGAGAGCAAGAACCTCCAGCACCAGAGCTCCCAGAGCAGGAGCCGGCTCAGCCCCAGGACTTTGCATTTTATGGAAGGATGGCTCAACTTGCTGCTGCTGCTTTGTGGCTTTTTTTTTTTTAATAACTCCATAATTCCTGTGGAAGTAAAGGGGGGAAAAAAGAGAAAAAAAAAAAAAGGAGGAGGGGGAAGGGAAAAGAAAAAAGGGCAAAAAGAAGGGGGGAAAAGGAGAAAGGGGAAAGGGGAAAGGGGAAAGGGGAAAGGAGAAAGGAGAAAGGAGAAAGGAGAAAGGAGAAAGGAGAAGGAGAGAAAGGAGAAAGGAGAAAAAGGAAAAAAAAAGAAAAATAAGAAAAAGGAAAAATAAGAAAGGAAAAATAAGAAAAACAAGAAAAAAAATTTAAAATAAAAACAATAGAAGGCAGGGAGCCTCAACCTCTCGCCTCCTCAGCTCATTCTCTGCTCCTCGTTAGGCTCCTCTGCACAGCCAAGCAGAGACACCCAGGGCTGTAGCTGCCCTTCCTATTAACTGCTGTGCACAGGGCCACCACTGTAATTCTTTGATTTTATTTTTGGGGTAACATTATTAGGGGGAATTACACAAGATAAAAACAGAGTCATCCAGTAATAAATTTGGGCTGCCTCTTCTTTCCCTCAGACATCTGCTAAGTGCATGGCCAGATCTGCTCCTGCATTTATTTTCTGTCCTTGCTTCAAAGTGCTCTCACTGCTGTACTGTGCAAAAGAGAGATTTTCAGTAGATACATTTTATAAAAAAAAATATTTTTTTTTTTAAATTATTCCTGGGCAAAGTTACCTGCTAAGAAAATAATCACCTGTTATCAAACTAGATAGAATTTTGTGGAAAAAAATACATTCAGGGCATTGGGAAATCTGACTCATTCTCAAATATCATCCTTTCCTTGCAAATCACTGTCAAAATAGTTGTAACACTATTGTTACAGCAATCTTCACCAGATATAGCATTTTTAGGTTTATTTTTTCCCTTTCTTCCCTGGAGCCGAAGCTTGGAGACAGACCAAGCTATTCACCCTAAAAATTAAAAGTTTCCAAGGGCAGATAATCTCATTTTTTCATTAGCCTCCTGTTGGCCATGTGGGTACCACCTTGTATCTCTGTTTAACCCATTGGCTTGAAGGTGGGCAGGACAGATGTTCCAAAAGAGCAAATAACCTTGATGAGAAAACACGGAAGAAAAAAAAATAAAAATCACACTTTGCGCAGGGCGAGTCTGGCACGTAAATGCCACAGGAAGGCAGAGCCACGAGACATTCACAGGCCTCCATCACCAACCGTTCACAACAGGCTGTCTTGGCACGGAATTAGAGAAAACGGATTATAAATGAAGGGATGTCGCTTATTTAAGAACTGGGTGACATTATTTACTTGGCTTTAAGAGAGATGGACAACACTCATCCTTCTTTCTCCTCTCATGAAGGTCTTCGCCATTATTTACTGGTTTGAAACACCAAGATTTCACCTCCACATACACGTCTTCATAAAAAAAACCCAAATCCCTTGCTGTTCTGTTTAAATCCAGAAATGATCCTAATGAATCATACCAATAACCCCGAAAATTTTGAGGAGGTGAGTGAATTCTGTCTTCTCACCAAGGCTGCAGTAAGTTGGGTGGGTGCCCGCTTGGCTGAAAGATCAGCCCAGCCTGTTTCAGTCTCTGCTCCCCTGCTCCCACCTCAGCGCTGCTGCGCTTCTCTTCGCTTTCCCAGAAAAGTTATTGCCTCAGAAAACAGAGACAACAATATCGAAGCAGAGAGAAAAGCCTCACAAGAAGAATGGGAGGCTTCCTCGGTGCTGAGGAGATCCAGCTGAGCCGCTCAGGCTGCTTGCATGGGAATGAAAGGGGCAATCTGTTTGTTATTTTCCAGTGAAATCTGGGAAGGATACCTCAGCAAATAAAATGAAAACTGACGCTACTTACTGCGAGGTGTTTCTGGTATGGCAGGAGATGACAGGGAAGCAGACTGAGGGTGAGGTGTGCACGGAGCTACCTGTGTCCCCAGGTCACCCCAAATGTCCCCAGGTCACTCCAGATGTAACTCTGGGTGCTGACCCAATAACTTGGTCTTTTGCCTGAAGCACCAAGAGATCTTAGAATAACGATGACCTTTACTCATGACTTGACAGAAGTGGAATGAACAACAAAAAGGCAGCTCGGGCACGTGTTCTCTGGCAAAAGGGGAATTCACAAATGCCACCAATTCTCAAACCTAAAAAACTCCTCACACGTGACTGCGGGGCAGCAACAAATACCGCGATGCTGGACCTTAAAACAAAGACCTCCTTGCTCTTCAGGAGTCTGACTGAGAGCCAAAGGGCAGTGTCAGGATGTGCATGGCCTGAAACAAAAGAACGGGTGTTCTAATAAAATTTCCCTTGCAAAACATCCCGAGCAGACCTAGACCATGGTGGGAACTCACACACAAGCTAGTTCTGGGACAGCTCGACGTCCTTTAATGTAGGGCAGGGGCTTGGAACTGGTGCTCAGCGTCAGGCTGAGCAGGGACCTTAAAGATCACCTCGTTCCAGCAGCATTTTTTGGGGGGAATCACATCTCCATCCTTTCTGCTTGTTCTTCCATAAAGAAGTATTATCAGTATAAACCCACAGAAAAATCATTCTCGGTGTAGCAAGATCTTTCAGTAAGCACGATACAATCTCTGGTTACTACGCGCTCTGCATATTATTGTAAACACCTCATTCAGCATGCACTGAGCGTAGAAAGATTAGCTCCTGAGGACAGACCTGAAGAGAAGGTAGAATCAATTAAAACTTACTAGAACAAAACCAGCTAAAAAGATCTTCAAAGCCACGCAATAACTTTAAATTGCAGAGGAAGAGAATTTCTGTGGGAATAAAACCCTAAATGAAAATTAAAGTATTGACAATAAATCAAATATTACCTCTTTCTGCATTCGCTGGGACACAGGGAGGGAGAAGCACCCGAAAAGCACCGGGCAGCCCTTTCATCCCTGTGCCAGCACTGGGAGAAGTGGGAGGCATCCACTTGGATGGGAACGCAGCGATACCAAAAGGTGTATTTAAAAATGTAATAATCAGCCCCAACAAAGGTGTACCAGGTTTCAGAGACTTCTGTTATCTAGAAGTTAGGATAATTAACCTTCCACTGAACGTAACAAATGCAACTATAAAGTGATACGCAGAGCAAAATAACATTATAAAAAAAAATGAAAGGGCAACTTTGCAATTATATCGCACTTTCCACCCCGTGGCTTTTGGGTTTCCTTAGAGCCAGATCAGGAAGCGAACGAAACATAATTTAACTTGCAGTTAGCCCTTTCTTTAAACACCTGATTAACATCTGAAGCACACGCCTCCAAAACAGAAGTAAGGCGCTAAACCAGGAGAAGAGCGCACCTGCTGCAAATCATCCCTCTGCGATTAAACACAACGCTAGGGAACGCGCAGGTGGCAGGGCCAAAAATTTGCTGAATATATCAAATACTAATATTACTATCAAAGCCAATTAGAGTTTGCAGCGGAGGGCATCACGGCAGATTTGTTTGTAACTCACAAAGAGGAGCCTTTCTAAATATTTACTGTTATTGAGTTATTGCTACATCACGTTTTCCGCTGGTTTGTGTCCATCAATTCCATCCCGTTGCACTGTAAATTAATTGTAGCTGCCGTAATGAAGCCCAGTGCACTCAGCAATGCAAGCAGGTCTGCCCTGGATCTCGAGGAGCCGGACACACTGCGTGTGCATTTTAGGACGCTCTCGGAGCAACGCGTTGCCTGAGCTGCCGTAGCGTGGGGAAGAGAGCAGAGGGATGGCAAACACAGCAGTACCTGGTGTTTTCATTAATCTCTACCTCGTAACGGCGCTTTATGTCCCAGAGTCACTCTGAAAACTCCCTGGAACAAAAAAATAATAATAAAAATAGGCTGAGCAAATCTTTCCAGGGGATGCTGAAGCAGCCAGGGCTCCCCCAGCCAGCTGGACCCTGCCCTGCTATGCCAGGCTTCCTGCGAGGATACAAATAATCCCGTTGTATTTTTCTGTTCTACTCCATTTGCTATTTTTGCACTGAATATTTCTTGTATAAATGCAGCGGGGGGAAAAAGGAGAGTTTGTTTTCTAGCAACTTTGTAGAAGAAAGGGAAACAAGAGATCTGTGGTGTGCAGAGAGCAGGTATCTTGCTCCAGCTGTGAATTCTCATCCAGAGCCATTGCCACAACCTCGAGTAATTTATATTTATCCACAAAACTAGCCCTGGCCCCAAGCCCTTCCAACCAGCAGAGCAAGAGCACATGTTTTACCCCAGACAGCAACAACGCAACCACCGACAGGTACTCTTACCTGTCTGCCATCTAAGCAAATACTTGAACATTTTCCAAAGGCAGTTACCGTCTCCAGTTTTGGCCCCAAAGCAGAGACCCAGCGTCTTCCTCCACACCCCCCGTCCGCAGCGGGAGCACTTCTGCAGAAACCTTCCTGTCGAGAAAGTCCCTTGGCTGCTTCAGCCGTGAGTAAGGAGCGAGGGAAAAGGTGCCATTAATTATATGGGGGATCGGGAAACTTTAATTAAAGTTTTAAATCATCCCGGCCCCTTGTCCAAGAGGGAAAAAAACCCACAAGGATCTTTATCTGGAAATTTGTTAAATGACTGCACAGCATCACCAGAGAGGATGAGCGTGAAAAACAGAGAGAAACGCAACAATCGCTCGAGCCACCGGCTTGAGACGTGGGTCAGAAAGAGCCAGGCCCGGGCAGAGCCCTCCTGCAGCCACCCGGGCAGAGGTTTGCCTGCCCTGGTCTGCTGCAACTTAAAGGGAAAAAAGGAGAAAAAATGG
>NW_009714685.1:0-532 GCF_000703405.1 Apaloderma vittatum
GAAGATTTAAATGAAGCTCTAACTCCTCAGCCGAAAGGCCCCCCTAACTTCTGCTCCTTTGCATGATCATTTTTGCCATGGCTGGGAGTTAGCGAATTCGAAAAGGCAATCGTAAATATCTCATCTGAGTTGGAGAATACTGAAAACAGAATGGTTAATGTCATTATTGCCTTACAGGAGGAAAGATCTCAGAGAGGTAAAATTGGCCTACAAAATAGAATGGCTCTGGACATGCTAAGAGCATCTCCGGTGAGAACAGTGGTGAACGCAAGTTGCTGTGTCCATGTGGATCAATCTGGCAGGAGAGCTGCAGACAAAAAGGAAATTTGGAAACATACCCACGTGCTATATCAAATCCAGAAAGAGGATACTTCCTCAGGATTTTTGGAAACATGGAATTTGCTAACTCCTTCATTCCCGGATGTGTTGATGTGGATAAAGAATGGGTGAGGAAGTTGATAACAGCAGCGATTTTAGTCCGAAAACAGCTGCCCCCATCCTGTGTCTCCTCCTCCTCCTGCCCGCAGGGAGT